>NW_006922202.1:1292769-1336056 GCF_000298275.1 Orycteropus afer afer
AATCCTAATAAAAAAAAAAAAAAAAAGAAAAAAATCAAGGACATGGCCTAAAAGAAATATAGGCTAGTCTTTAACATAGAGGAGTTTGTAGGCAGTTTCAAAGCAGAAATGAGACATGTTCATATTTGGGGTTATGGAGGGAAAGAAAAGGTGGTAACACAGTTTTCAAAAGAGAAGATATACAAGGTGAAGATAAGGAATATGTGAATACTGTGCTTCAAACTATACTTGGCACAGGATCTACATTGAGGATCAATGCCTGAGATGCACGTAAGGATTATGAACAAAAGAATTAGGTAAAATAATATAAAGTTAATGTGAAATATAATGTCAGGGTTCAATAACCAGTATTTTCTAGAATAAAAGGCTAATATTCTGAGGTAACTGTAATAAAATTATCAGATAATATGGCTATCACACTATGATAATAACTATAAGTCACATATCCCATAATCTTCAGATACTTCAAGTTCATAATCCCCAAATGAAAACTCCTGGCATCAATGACTTTCAAATTCTTTTGGTTTTAAAAATGCCACAGTTACACATGTAACATATTATTTTCATAACACTAACAGCACTCATAATTAAACACCCATTTTTTCTATAAATATGGTGATTCATACAGATCAGGTCAGGTTTTATCAACAAATAAATTACCAAAAAAAAACCCTTATTTTTCAAAGCTTTTGCATTCAAAATTATAAGGAAATTGTAAATGTACGTAAATTTTCATTCTACGACTCTATATATTACCAATATTTATAATGCCTTCAAACTGTGCTTCTGAAAAGAAAGGTGTGATTAAGGAAAAATGGTAATCTTTTTCTTCATCCTTATAATTTATAAAATACATTAACAAAACACAAGGTCATTCAGTAACTTGACAATGGGAGGGAATAAGAGAAGAGCTGCACAGATCTGGAAATACAGAAGAATTTAAAACTAGAGGAATGGAGGTTAAGTAAACAAAACAGAAGCAGCACAGAAAAAAAAAATCTGGGTTACTGTGCAATCTGTGCTGAATTACCTCTGTAAAATTTTCCCCCTATGGCTAAAAAATATGGGTTTTGATATAGCCAAATGCATATTCACAGATAATCTTACATGTCTGTTTTCTCTTCGTCTCCAAGCAGCTAACTCTTTAGAAGCTAGTTCTTCAGGACTCATTCTTATAAGATGATCTGGGGTTACTTCTCCTTTCAGTACTTTTTTAAATAATATCTGGAAATGTTTAAAAATGGGGAGAAAAGGAGAGATAAAGATTTAAGAAAAAGAAGATGAACTACTATAGAGGAACTTGTAATAATAAAAACCTAATTTTCAAACCTGATTTACAGACGTTCAATATTTCATATATTACCTACTACACAAAGAATAAATGACAGTCTTGAATTCCAAGAAGTTATATCATGTCAGACAAGCAAAGCATCTATTTCATTTTAAAAAAATCAACACATAATGGAAAATCATGTACAGCAGAACCATGATAATAGCTAATCAAAAGTTCTACTAAGCCTGGGACAGACTCTGACCATCATAATAGACAGCCTACAATACAGCAAGGCATTGCATAAAACAGCTCTACCAAATGTAATGCCTTTTCATATTTTTAAGATTTTATGTGTTCAAAGGGGATATTGGAGGGGATTCCAGAGCAAAGAACCAACTGCAGGAAAAAAATCTAAACGAAGTCAGTCCTTATATGCTCACTGAAGAAAAGCTTACAAGTTATGTAATCAAGAAGTATCTGATTCTATGGGACCATGATGGCAGATACTGCACAATGTATTCTTAAGCTTTTGTTGCTAGGTGCCATAAAGTCAGTTCCTACCCAGCAAAACCTATGTACAACAGAACAAGGAACTGCCTGGTCCTGTGCCATCCTTGTCAATAAGCCCACTGTGTCAATGCACCTTCTTCAGGGTCTTCCTCTTTTTTTGCGGACCCTCTACTAAGCATTATGCCTTCTCCAGGGACTGGTCCCTCCTGATAGTTTTTCTTCAGTAGCTGTACCAAACAAGCCAAACCTACCTTCATCGAGTCGATTCCAACTTACAGCAACCCTACAAGACAGGGGAGAACTGCCCCGAAGTGTTTCCAAGGCTATCAATCTTTATGGAAACACATTGCCTCACCTTTCTCCCATACAGTGGCTAGAGGGTTTGAACTGGTGATCATTCAGTTAGCAGCTGAATGCTTTGACTAATGCATCACCAGAGCTCCTCAAGTAGCTGTAAGCACACTTCAAAAAATTACCTCATATTGCATACCATAGCAAGTATCATTATATAAACAAATTTATGTCACTTATGTGAAAACTTTGTATTACTGAAGCAACTATGACAGAAATTTGCATCTAATTATATCTAACTATCACTTGAGTCATCTGTAGTAAAACCTCTGTTGGACTCAGGTCAAATTTACACCAAAGGGATCATGTCACACTCTGAACTTTTAAAATGCTCAATGGCATCAGTTTTGTTTAGTGCACTACTCAGACATACTTTTGGTTCAGGTATGCACATGTGCCCAAACATGTGGACACACACACACAGCTTTTAGATTTCACTAAGTCACAAGAAATTTCAGGAAAGATTGGGGGTTCAATTAATGTTTCCTCTACTGCTGAAAGATATTTAGAACTAAAGTTATATTCAATTTAGTAAAAATGCTTTAGTTTTCCTTTTCATCTAACTGAATTAATTTTAATTCAGCTCTATATTCAGACTTAAATCAAAAGTAATAATATTATTATGAATTTTGGTATAATAGAGCTTTTGATAATGCATAGGTTAAGATATACATTCCTTACTTATCAACATGGTTAGGTTCCAGAGACCAGGTCAGTATGTGAAAATAGAGGTTGACCACATAAGATCACAACATGGAGGATGACCATATCATTATATAACTGCCAAATTTCATCATTGCATAACTACTACACCACTGTAAATCATGGCCCAGGCAAACTGACAAATAACCTTAACCATCACACTCAATGTTACTCTCAGTTTGCACATCACGTTTTTTACTGCCAGACATAATGCTGTTAATGCACAAAATAGTCAAATAGTAGAATTTTTGCTATTGTCATAAATGCAAAATGCTGGATAACAAGATAGTTGCTAAGTGAGGAGTAAGTTTAACAAAAGGGACAATAAAGAATAGAGAATTCACACAAATCAAGTTAAGATGTATTTAATACTTAAATTAGACCCATTCTCTAACACCACTCACTACTATGCAGAATTCAGTCAGGTCAGCAGCAAAAGGACTTTATTAAAATGACATGTTCTAATTCAAAAGGCAATTCTATGGTTTCACCCCAAAAAATAAATTATAGATCTATTATATTACATTCTTGGATCCCTTTGCATTCAGGGAAGTTTCAAGTATAAATATCCATAGAAATGAATAAAACATACTTACATTGTTCTTAGGATCTTTCAGATTAAACATCAAACTTCTGTATTTGTTCTTATATTTAGCATCTGTGTCCCGAAAGAAAGAGAAAAGCTCTTTTTCAATTTTCGTGGCAACTTTTGCAGCCTTTTCCTCTGGTATCTTCAAATTTGATTCTGTAAGTCTTAAAATTAAAACAATTCAATTACTTTTCAAACACTTGAAGAGGATATTATTCAATCCTAGTCAACAGTAGTTTGTTACCTTTTCATCAGAATGTCTTTGAGAGAATGTCTGACACTCTGTCTGATCTGATCTGCCGAAGGTTTGGAAGCAGAAGCGGCAGGCGGATGCGCATTGGGCACTCCCCCTTTATCAACTTTCTTCTTTTTCATCTCTTGCTTCTCATGAGCACCTAATTCAAATAAGTGTCAAACTTAAGAAATTGTTTATAAAAAGTTATTTTTCCATTATACTACATGAGTAAGTTATAAATAAAATTGACTAAGTCACTAGAAAGTGGCCCTACAGCTATAACGTATATACTTTTTTTTTTCCCCCATTTTAGGTAACAACTTTCAGAGATGGTTACTTTTCAGATATATTTATTAACTTTTTTTAAAAAGCTATTTAGAAAATCTCATCCGAACTTTTTATTATTTGGGCAGATAACTTCATGACCTTACTAATATCCACAAAATGTATGACTCTCCTGTGGTTTAAATGTGGTTAACGTTATTGAGTGTTAAACTTCTCTAATGATATTTTTTTATTCCGTAATCACTAATTCCTGAGCATCTCCAAATTCTCAGTATCAAACATCCCACTACTCTACTACTATCTGCTATTATCATACTACATCATTTATTCTAAAATTCTCATTCTAACGTTTACATTTATCATTTTAACCATTTTCATGTTCTCATTTATCCACATACTCAATTCTGATTAGACAATCCAACACTATTACCACTTCCTTGCATCCTTTAACACCTTTAATTTGCTCTACCTTAAATATCTGTGTTGGAAAAACCATAAACATGGTGAAAGTCAACTTTCATGCTTCACCCAAATAGTCTACAAATAGCTGCAGGTGTATGGAGAAAAACAAACACTGGTGCCAACAGATCTCACTTAAATGTATAACCATAAATCTCAAGTAAGTACCTCAATTTGCTGCTCCAATCTTATTAAATTTTCCTAGTAAATTTGTTCTTCCCCCTTTCGAACCTATCTACTGCATACTTTTTTTTCCCTCTTTTCCCAAACGAAAAATACTTCTTTCTCCAACTTCAACCGTCATTTAATTTTCTCATTTCTTTTTACACTGAGAAAACAGAAATGTCAGCTATCACATCTTCTTGTTACCATAATCTATCTGTATCTGTCTTCCCTCCACATAAAGCCTTCCCTTCTATTACAGCAGATGAACTGGTCCTGTTCTATGACCAAACCTTTCATGTGGTGTGTGCAACTCATCCCATCTTGTGTCTTTGTCGATTTTTTTTCTTTACATCACCTTTCTCTCCTGCATTATAAATTTCTCCCTTTCTAGTGGATCATCCCCATCAGTTTTACAAGCATGCCATAATTATCTCCTTATAAAACATCCCTTGACCCCTATATCCACTTCTGCTACCACATCATTGCCATTCCACTGAACAGTAAAACTCCTTGAAAAAGTTACCTGTAATTGATAACCCACATTTCTTTCCCCTCTATTCTTCCATGACACTAAAACTGGCTTTTGTCCCCATGGTCCCCCAAAACCATTCTAATGAAGTTCACCAATGTTCTCCATTTGCTATGTCACAGATGTGTCAACCTGTGTTCACAATATTAGATGACCAGACAGCATGTGACTCACTTGATCCACCCCCTCCTTGAAACCTGACCTGAATTCTTGGCCATATGATCTCTTGGTTCTCCTCTTACCTCACAGACCACCTTTTCTGACAGTCTCCTTTGCTTGATTCTCTCCCTTTCCCAACTTGTAAATGCCGATGCTCCCCTCAGATTCTGCTTCTATCTCTTCACTACTGAACTCTCTTTATACGTATTTACTTCTACATCCATTATTTTAAATAAAAACTATGCTCTGATCATCTCTAATTTATGTACCAGCCCCCAAAATCTTCTCTGAACACCAGACTTAGCAGCCAAGAGTTTACTCAAACATCTCCATGCGGATGTCTAACAGCCCTACCAATGTTAAATGCCCAAAACATATGTATTTTTTCATTTTCCACCCCAAATCTTCTTTCATTTCTTCTGAACTTAGTAAACAGCACCAACATTTACCCAATTATCCTTAAGATGCTCTTTCCCTCATCTACTTATATCTAATCCATTGGCAAGTTCTGTCAACTCTACTTTAGGAATATATCTGAATTTAACCACTTCCCTCTGCTTCTGTTGTACCTCTGGTCCAAACTACCATTATTTCTTTCCTCTGAAACTACAATAGACTCCAAATTTATCTATCTACTTTCTCTCTCACACATCTACAGTTCAATCTCCAGAGCAATCAGAGTGCAGAAAATCCTCTAAAGACTTCTCATTACATTCAAAATAAAATGTCAATTTCTTGGCATGGCCCAAAAATCCCGCCTAATTTCCTCTGATTTCCTCTTCTACCATTCTATGCATTACCTTCCACTCCCTCCAAAACGATCTTCTTTTCCTCAAATGCTAAGACTATTTCTACTTCAAGGTCTATAAACTTTATGCTCCCTCCCTAGTCCCTCTTCCCCCAAAATTTTACATCCTTTCAAACCTCACCTCACAAGTTACCACCCACTGGGTGCACAAGTGTGCTGTACTCTGATCATCTCCAAAGACACTGTCTCCATAGTTATTAATGGCCGTAACAGCTACTAATGGACACAAGGTATGTGCCTCAGGGGGAGATAATTGCCCTCTAAGAGATCCAAAATTGCCTATGTTAGTAGTATAAAGGAGGAAAGACTGTTCACTGATGCCCTTAAGTCTAGAAGAGCTGATCAGGAGATGGTCACATACCCTGAGCAGGGGACAGGCAATGTGTAGCGTGCTTGCCTGCAGAACCCCCTTCCCCTATTTTCTTTCTGTACATGTTCTTTGATACATGAATACTGCAGCCTGCTAGTATATTAAGCCCAAGAGAGAAGGGCTTCTGGGTTTTTCACCCATGGTGTAAGGTAGGGCACCACCTGAATGCGATCACAACATCCCACCTGGGAATGGTAGCCTAACTTCAGGAAATCTTGGCTGATGATGATGTCTGCTGTGCTACTCACCCCTGTCCCATTTATTCTGTAAGTAATAAACACCTATTGATCACACCATTACAAGTGTGGTCTGTGCTCTACTCCAAATGGTTCTTCACACTAAGCCCTTGTAAACTCAGTACAATGTACCTCCCTCCATTCCACCTGAAACAGTTTCCACTCCTCTTCCTGATAGTGACAATCCCATTACTCTTTTTCCTCATAATGCCTAAACTCTAAAAATGATGTATCATTCTCTATCAACTTATTGCCTGTCTTCTCCCATTAATATTTAAGTGTCACAAAGCCAAGAACCTTATTTAGTTCACCAGTTAACTCTCAGAATTTAAAGCAATAGTTTTTAATTTCAAGTAAGGTCAATCACCTAAACTGTTTTTATTGCCATTAAAAAAAAAAAATCCCCTAACTATACTAATTCTGTACAGGACATAAAATGCTTGCCTACAGAAGCACCTCTGCCTTTGTTAGCCCCTTCTCCTATTCTCTTTCTGTACATGTTCTTTGACATACGATCACTGTGTGATCATATACATCGTGATCATATACATTAGGTACATAATTATTTTAATCTCACTACCTGGTTTTGAAGTTTTTTCTCCTGTGCAAATAACAGTTGTAGACTCTTTTGCTATTTTTTCACTTTTTTCTTCTGAGGATCTCCGAGGTAAAACTGGTTGCCCCATCTTTCGAACAGGAGCTAGCTGCCATTTTTTAATCTCATTATCTCTACATTCTGATGAGTTTTTGCCTTCACTACATTCCTGGAAAAGAGTATGTAATTCATTAGAAGGAAAACTACTAAATTATCTTTATATGTAAACAAAATTTCAAGGGTATGTAGATGGAAAAAAAAACATACCGAATTAATATTAAAACCAATTAAGGTATCAAACATATTTTATTCTTTAAACCAGCAATGTTTAAAGGATTTTTACAAAGATGTATGATAGCAGCTCTCAATTATCAGCAAAAAAGACTGACCTTTTATTTAACATTAATTTGTCAAGTACCTATTTTCTACAGTACCACAACCAAAAAAAGCCAAACTCACTGCCGCCTAGTCATTTCCATAGAAAACAAATGACGTTTGAAAAGCAGATTCCAAAAATTAAAATCAGACAAGTCCCAATAATATTCAATAGACCATCATCAAAAAGAAGAGGAAGCAGTAATCACTGTGATGAGGCATGCATTAAAAATCAGACTACCCTCATTTTCATTTCGGTTATTACATATTAGATTTGTACAGGAGTTTCTCAAAATATTAACAATCTTAATATTTTTAGTATCTTTTTTGGTACGATGGAGACAACTGAACTGACAATATGATGGTCTACATGGTCAAGGAATTGTATACAAGTGATGATAAATAGTTAACGATAAATAAAAGCTTTCTGAGGCATGCTAAAAACTGTCTTTGAGGTGGCTCTCAGGTCTATATTATCAATTAATTTGATGCTAATTAAAACAACAGATGTAGCAATAGCAAATATCAGAAGAACAGAACTTGATCTTCAAAAACTCTTGGAAGACAGAAAATGTTGACTGGCACGAGGATTTTGGCAAACTGGAGCTTAATCCAGAAGATTAAGTGTCTGAAAGGATTGAGTCTGTAAATGATGTGGAAAACATACTCATGCTCTTCAATATTAATTACCTTGCCTATTTAGGGAGCTCTGGTAGCATAGTGGCTAAGACACTTGCCTGCTAACCAGACGGCTGGTGGTTCAAACCCACCAGCCACTCCTCGGAAGGAAGGTTGGGCAATCCTACTTCCGTAGTGATACTGCCTCGGAAACCCAAGGAGGGGTCGCTATGAGTCAGGTTTGACTCGACGGCACATAACAACAACAACAATTTATTCAGGAGACTTCAGAAAACTAAAAAAGTTTTCAGCTATGCAACTTTCAGTTCAAACTGAAGAACTTTCCAACAAATACAGCTGCTTGGAAATTAAGACGTATGTATTACCGTGCAATGCCTTTTAAATAGAATCTAGGTCATCACTTACTAGAAATGCTATATAGCATATTAATGAATCAGAACGTTTGGGCAAAAGATTTGTAAATTCCTTCCAACTCTGAAATTCATGTTGTCGTCTGGAGTACAATACTTGTATATCTACATACATTTATTGTCACTGTATTTCTTTCCTAGCACTAATCTTTAATCACTCTAACTATACAAGAACAATGATTATAAAAGTCATAGATAATAAAAGGTAGACAATGAAAATAAAGAAAATTTTATCCCATGAAGTGCCTGTTCTTTATATTTTTCTCTTATTAGAGACTAAATATCTTGAAATTTCAATTTAGAAAATACTTTTGAAGAATGGTTAAAAATACAAAACCACGGAAAAGTGACAACTTTAAAAGTCTACATTTTAAGAAAAAAATTATGAGGTGAAGACACAAAGCAAACACTGGAACAATGATCAAAAGAGTTAAGATTATTTTTCCTTACAGAGAAAACAGCTTTCCCACTTGAAAATATTAAGAACTGGTAGAGATTTACAGGCTATAAACCTTTCTGAAAAACTTATCAGTAAGTACAATTTATATTTAATTCCATAAGGTCACACACAAATATTATACACAAAGCAAATCCAAGAAACTAAACAGCACAAGAACGTAAGACCTGACTATTCTGCAAGTATCACCATGAGTTTCATCAGAATTACCAAAAAATTCAAAATAAAAACCCGTGAATTTTTACGGAAAAATAAATTTGAAAATGCAGTGGAACAGTGAAACCTAAAGAAAAATTTCAAAATTCTCATACAGTATATATGAAGTGCTTAAAAATAAAAGAACACATTCATGAGCTTACCCGTTTTAAAATTCTGACCTTGTGCTTCACTGTATCATCTATGTATTTGTTTTTTTCATTTGCTGATGTGTGCTTTGATAACCCAAGCTTTTCATACTCCATTGTTTTATCTTCACTATGAATTTCAACTTTAGCTTGGTTTTCCAAAATATCTGGATCTAATATTTCAGTCTTTTTATCTTCTTCAGCACAACATTTCACACACACATACTCTTTGTCTTCCTCTCCCATTTGTTGTGCTTGGGAAAGACTTAACCCAACACAATCACCATGAAACCAGTCGTCACATCTCCCACAGCCAACCATAAACCTGGAGGTGGGGGGAAAGAAACTTTGATTTGATACAGCTTTTTAAAAGCCATTGCCAAAGTACATCTAAATAAAGTTTACAATACTTGATTTTGTGAGATCCTCTGTTTTCCAAGTTTACCCATTCCATAAGTTCAAAGAACAGCTTTCAATAAAAAGAATATTCTATACAAATAGAATTTTAAGATTTCAAACTATTTCTCCTCTGGTATGAATATACAGAAAAAATAAAAATCAAACAAAAACCCACAAGGATGACAACAAAGGGCAATAACCAAACTATAGAATAACAATTCCCCATTAAGATGATCTCTGTGATAATCTGATAACAGACAATCCATTAAAGTTACAGCTATATTACTACACAGACCTAAAATCCTATATGAAACATAGGGGAGAACCATTTAGCCAGCAAATCATTTTAAATGACTGAAAAACTCCAAAAACAGTACCAATTAAAAAAAAAAAAGTTACTCAAAACCTTAACTATTAAATATCTTAACTACATATTTTTTAAGCTCAAAACATTGATTCAGAAATTCTCAATGATCCAACTGAAAACTCTGTACTTTTGAGTGTGAAGAATTTCTTACTGTTAATAATGTGTTTTAGATAATAAACTTGTGTTTCCAAACAAAGATCAGTACCTTAACATGAAGATACAAATATTCAGGTTGAATTTTTAAAAACTTATCAGTAAAGTCTGAAACAATCCTATTAAAAAATTTCCCCTTACTGCACTTTATCTAAGAATTAATTTCACTAACCAATAGCAACAGAACAAAGACGAAAGATTTGTAACTCTAAAATGCTTGTTTTTCTTAGAATGAGTACTCAGAATTCTTTTGAATGGCAAATCAGATTACATAAAATGGTAATTTAAGAATTTAATACACTTTTAAACTGTTAAGAAACTATAAAATTCATTTAAAATAAAAACATTTAACATTTTCAGTTTTCTTTCTTTGGGCTGGCAATTCATGGAACGTTTAAAAAGATTACGATAAAAAGATTTAAGTATACATATTCCTTATTAAAGGAGACATTGTGCTACTGATTTAGATGATACTGCATAAGCAGTGTCAAAACTCCCTTTAATAAGCTGTGGTCCAGTAGGAAGGATGTTAAAGGTAATATACTCGATGATATAGCCACTCTCCCTAAATATCAGGAGAGGTGTTCTAATAGTGGAACTATAAAAATTAGAACGTGAGTTTCAATTCTTAAGAGTGTCTTTAAAAAAAGGCACACACAACACTTCACTCCTGAAGAGCAGTAATTTCTTCTCTTCTTTCTAGCATACCGAACAACTGGCTGTGCATTAAGGAGACTCAACTTCTTTGTACCTACACATCATTCTTTACCCCGTGATGCCTTTGCTCTCTTTACAAACCCCCATCACCCCAATGATTCATAATCTACAAGCCTGATAAACGTTCAATGTCATTTTGCTTGCAGCACAGAAATGGTTTCTCATGGTTTGGGAAGATTTTTGATGGGTCTGTAACACTTCAAGGACACAGATCTTCAAGCCAACAGGAAAAAAAAGGTTTGAATAATGCAGTGCTTAAAAAGTGCTTCCATTTCAGGTTGCAAAGAAACAAAAACTGCTATTTCTTAAAAGCAACCATCTAATTAGAATGTCTTCAAAATACTGAAGGAAAGCTAGCAGCGATTTCCTTTTAACCTCCCTTAGTCTCACTTTAGGAGCTCTGGTGGCGTAGTGTCTAAGGCATTTGACTGCCAACCAGAAGGCTGGTGGTTCAAACCCACCAGCCACTCCTCAGAAGGACGATGGGGCAATCTACTTCTGCAGTGATCCTGCCTCAGAAACCCAAGGAGGAGTTGCTATGAGTCAGATCCGACTCCACAGCAGTGAGTTTGTCTCAATAAGGAATTGCTTAATTAAAAACGTGTACTATACTTTCGCCCCAAAGACATATATAAATGTCAAATCCTAAAGGAGATCTTAAGGATTTTTTAAATTTTTATTTGACGAGGGAAGAGTGGTTTCACTTGTGAAATTTATCAATTACTTCACCATGCCTCATTTTATTTTGGCTATGTCTCCCCTGGACTTTAAAGACTCTGAAAAGCACATTTCTAGTACCATCTACAGATGTGCATTAAAATACATTTTATGTAAGAGATAAGCAGTCAACATTTCCTGAAAAATCAAGGGGGTATTAAAAAATTTCACATCCTAGGGAATACTGTATTTTACTTTAAAATGAATGTAACTGATGTTAAGTATGGATCATTTTTAGATATAAAACAGGAGTAATATGAACTTAATAAATCATTTTAAAAGAAAGATGGCCTACCACAAAAAATTAAATTTCTTTCCATGTTGTTTTTCATGCTTTAAAAACATATGGGCTATAATGCTAACTGAATTACTGTCCCACTTTCTATCTTGTTATTGAACTTCTCCTTACTAATAGGCAAAAATCATTTAAGGAAAATACTAAATAACCTGCATGTTCTATTTTCTTTCACTAAAAACACATGTTATGTAGACTTTGGCTCTTTCAATTAATCAAAACAGAGCAGTATGAATGCGTTAATTGAAAAATTCAACAACATATTCTCCTAGTGTTACATATTCATATAAAATTAAAATTAAAATCCTAAGACTATGAAAAATTAATTTAAAATTCTAATCTTAACTTTGTATAAGCCAAAAATTGTTCTTAGAAAATTTTCAATTTCTTCAAAATAAGCTAGAGGCAACATTAAGAACTCCTGTTCTTTGCTACCTCATTTCACAAATTCATGTTATAGGCAAAATGGTAGCTGTTGTAAGACAGGCCTTCAATTTTGGTGTTTTCCTTTAAATGACCGTATAGGCCCATGTTGTTGTAAATGTGTATGTACTCACTTTTTTCCCAAGATGAAAGGGTTCTATTCCAAGAAACATTAAATCGTTTTAATGTCACTAATCTAAATCTGCTCGGAAGGAAGGTTGGGCAATCCTACTTCCATAGTGTTACTGCCTCGGAAACCCAAGGAGGGGTCGCTATGAGTCGGGGCTGACTCAACGGCAAAATAACAACAACAATCTAAATCTGAAGAGCTCTGGCAGCACAGTGCCTGACATCTGACTGCTAACCAGAAGGTTGGTGGTTCAAACCCAACAGCCACTCCATGGAAGCAAGACTGGGCAACCTACTTCTGTAAAGATTTACCACCTCGGAAACCCAATGGAGGTCACTATGAGTCAAATCAACTCGATGAAAGTGGGTATGGTTTGTTTTTTTGGAATCTAAATCTGCAAAGAGAAACTGTCTATAGAACTCTTATGATACTGAGAACAATCATTTTTTTCTAGAATAATTCTTGGTTAAGCATAAAATGATGAATTGATTCTGCTAGGGAGGTTTATTTTGTTTTGTTAATTTCATCCACTATGCTAATCTTCTATAACTACATCAAGAAACTGTATTGTAAACCAAAGACACAAAAAGCTCTTTTGGGAAGACAAGGAAATAATAGAAACCACAAGACGATAATATGAAAAGGCTAAGACATCTTTCTTCCAAAATGCCAACTGGCTTATGTTTTTTAAAAGTTCAACTACACTCATTATTTCAAAAAGAAAAATTATGTGGTCCAGTTTTTAAAAAACTAATGTAGCTTTGTTGTAAAGCTGAAATAAAGAAAACAAACAGATGCAAAACAGCATGGCCTATAAATTATGAAAGTCAATACTTAATGTCTTTTGTGATATGTACATATCTGCTATGGTCAAATATATGTAGCCAGTTTATGAATAAATCCATATGACAAAATGTAATTTTCAACTGGATGCACATGCAAGGAAGCTACACTCAACTGCAATACATGTAAAATGCAGAAAAGTTAAAACAGCTTTTCAGACACAAAGCTGAGTCAGTGCTAGGAAGTATGTCATATTAACAAATAGCTTTCAGTGTGGCTAGTGCATGAGATGAAAGATAGTTCCATCCTATAAATTTATATTCTTAACGCATGGATTAAAATAGAATTCCAAGCTGCATGTCAAATATGTATTTTTTAAATCAATTCCATGTATATATAAGAACAATGTATCAAAGAAGTAGTAATGGATAGCAAATATGTAAAGAAAAAAAAATCAATCAATTACTTAAGCTTCTTTATTCACAAAACTGAAGTGATATTATATGTTGCTTCCAAAACTGACCATTTCCAATAATATTATACATTACCCAGGTCAAGATACAGGGTGAACTCAAATCTCCTGCACAGCTAACATTCTAAGTCATTTTCCAGATGGGAGCAAAGAAACTACAGATTTTATAGAATAGATACAAAAGGAGGTACTTGGCAAATATTGTATGAGACATAACACCTAATCTTCATTTTAGAAAAATTACTGATGTTGGTGAACTGACAGCCATAAAAGAGCCTAGTCACAATATTGAAGACTGGGCGATCAGAATACAAGTTTATCTACAAAAAGCTACAGTATAAAATAATACGGTTCCCAAATCCATACCAGTTTAATTTTACAAACTCACTCATTTTAAGGCTCTTACTCCATTTCTCTGAACAACCGTCAGTATGATTTTTTTTTTTTTTTTTAAATTCTGGCACAGAGAAAAGGGCTGGCTTATAAGAGCAGTAAAGAGCACGTCCACCTTTAATTGACTTAGGCCAGCCCCTACAGTTAGAATAGTTGAATAAGGTGTTTTAAATCAAAAGCCAGAGAGATTTTCTAAGGGAGGGCAAATGCAACACTGTATTCCCATGTCACAATCTGTAAAAAATTGGATCATGTTCTGTTACAAAGTAACCTCTGATGATAAAAATAAACCATGGCTTGAATCACAAAAAAAGAAACCTTTTGACATAAACCTCAGGTTATTTTTGACAAAACAGCCCCCAACATTTCCCACCCATTCTCCCAATTTCAGCCCTACCACTAAAACAATGTTTGACATTACACTTTACTAAACTGTCCCTCCCTAAAGAGAACCATGAAATATAATCTGATATTATTGGAGTAGTCACTCTAACTTTGACTTTTTTGAGTAAGAACAGTATTATAGTATATAAGTTATAACATTCTTTTATTGTATCAGTGTTGATAGAAGCTCCAACAGCAATCTGAACACGTGAACAGGATAATCTTGTAGCTGCAAACTCCACTTCATCTCGTCTCTCTTTTCTTAAAAAGCACAAGTAAATAAAAAATACACTGAGGAGGTCGGGTAAAGGAAATAATTTTATATACAAAACACTGAATCCAAAGGAAAAATGATGAAGGGCACTAACTAAAATCACTTCTAAAATTTTAAAAGCTTGGAATTCACGAGAAATTCTTGAAGTAAGTAATTATTCAAAAATACATGTTTTCACTCTGTTCCATGTTACATACAAATTCCACTTGGGTAATCTAACAATTATCTTAGCTATCAAATTTCAAGGTCAAATTTGATAGTTAGGAAGTGGTGACATTAAGGCCTATTATGTGTGCTTCTTCCAAAAAAAAAAAAAAAAAGAAAACCAACAAATCCTTCAAAAAAAAGTTTTCCATTATGACCGTTATACTTTTATTACTAGTTCTTTTCAAATCAAATAAAATTATATAACTTACAGCCCCATAGAAGTGTAATATTTCTTTGTGTAGCACGAAGTTTTTGTGTTTTCAGATGCAACGACTAAATTACACTAACTGGTTACAAAGACAAAACATTTTCATATATACCCGTTGATGGTCAAACTATGTTTTACAAAATGTTCTACAATGATGTATTTGCAAATTCAGTGGCTCCATCTTTCTATCATTTATCCAGAACTGATGAATGGGGGGATTTATTTTTGCAAAAGTCTTTGGATGGTAAGTAATTTATTTTCTCATGTAAAAAAATTCTCACATTAACCACACCCCAAAGAAAGCAATTTCTTTTAAATGTATACACATCACGCATACACACACACACACACACCTGTTGCCATGTGGTTTTTTGCAAAAACCACACTGCTTGCTGGGAGTCCACATATATTTGCTTTCAAATGTGGAACAATGATCTGAGCCTTCTCTTTTAACAGTAGCTATGTTGTCTGGAATGAACAATGGTGGCTCATCCAAAGAAAAACTTTTGCTGCTTCTTCTTTGGCGGGGTTGTAGGTTCTTCTCGTTTTTTTTTAGTTTCAGTTTATCCTCCTCCTTAAAATGTTCTATACCTACATGTTCAAGCTCTTCTTTCACGTGACTACTAGTTTTCATTGCTAGGAACTGCTGCTGGGGCTTATGGCACTGTTTTTGGCTGGAATGTAATGAATGTCCAGTTTGTGCTGGATGATGAGATTCTTTAGAGCAAGCAGGATGACTATGAGGCTTATCACTGAAAGAATGAGTTAAGGGTTTAGAGATCTGCACTAAATTTTGATCCTGTGATGTTTTTTTAAATACCAAATGAGCTTGGTTTTTCATAGATTTAACCCCAGAATTGCTACTCTGAATCTTTAAATCCTTATCAACTTGTTTTTTTCTCACTTTGACTGGCCTATGAAAACTCTGCTGAGATTCTGGTCCATCAGCATTTCGTTTCACACTTTTAACATTGACTTTGTTTTTGTTAGGCATTACTTCAAGCTTTGGTGCAACAATTTTTTTCAGAGTATCTGTGGTCATGTTTTGCTTAGAATGAATTACAGGTTTTATATGTTTGGGTTTCATGTTCTTTGACTCTAAGCAAGAAACACCACTTGAATGGCTGTTTATATCATCCTGAAGGTTTGCTGCTTCATTGGGTTCTGTTTTAATACTTTGAACGTGCTCTTTCAAATTTTGGTCAGGAGCACCACAAACAGCACTTTCTAAAATATTATTTTCTGGCTCAAAAGCAGTAGTATCAACAGTCTGTAAGTCTGATTTATTTAGCTCAGTACTCTGCAACTGCTTCTCATTATACTCTGTGTCTTTACAATAACCCAATGGTTCTATTTTATTTCTTAGAAGGGGATTCTTAGCTGTATCAGCAACTTCCACGGTATTCAAATCCAAGTTACATTCAGTGGCCGCACCAACAGAAGTAGACAACTCTTCAAGGTTCTTTTCTGTCTTATCTGGATTTGTACAAGCAGTATCACCAGAGAGAGCAGCAGCAGATCCAGGCTGCTCAACAATCTGGTCATCCTCATGGGGTAAGTTTACTGTCCCCTTTGATTCTTGTTCAATTTTTCCCTTTGCCCTCATTTCTTCAACAACAGTCTCATCCATTTTATCTGAAATGGAGTCATTTTGTTCATGTTCTTCTTTATCTGAAAATTTAAACAATGGGTTACTAACAGTCTTGATTTTACATTCCATCAGAGCTTCATTTTTCTTTTCTTCAATACTGACACAAGTCTCTGAAAGGAGTGGACAACTTAATTCATGAGATGGCACATCTGCTTCTCCCTGATTATTACACTTATGCTTAGAATCTAGTTCAGCTTCATCCTTCATTTCAAGACAAGATGACACTGAAGCATTACTTGAAGACACTGATACTTCTGGTACCACTTCAATTTGTCCAATATGCCGACTGCTCCTTCTGCTGTCTTTATGATACTCAGGTTTCAATGATGTACAAACTTCTTCTTTAATCTGACACCTTTCTGGTTGTCTTACCCCTGTTTTAGGGGAAGATACTGTCTTCCCAGATGCTTTTTTTGTGCTACTTAAAGGTGCTGCATTTGAACGCTTGGCAATAGTGCTTTGTCGCAAACTTCTTACTTGTTCTATCACAAGGAAAAAAAAAAAATAAATAAAAATAACTTAGCTATTTTGCCATGTGTTTTTATTTCAATACAAATTAGAGCATATCACTTCTTTATTCTGAGCTATATAGAATATATTTTGCTCATTTCAATGAAAATGCACTGGTATGTACTGAATCACTCATGACAGTGATTGATATGTATGTGTTATATTTTGTATTTATTAAAGTTCTCTGTATACTGTCAGGGGGGAAAAACCTCTATAAAACCCAAGTTGATATTATATCTTACTACAAAACAAGAAAGTTTTAAACCAGGTCTCTTTTTTGTAAGAAGTAAGCTGGCATAAATAAATTAAAAATTAGCTTTCTTTATCATTAAAGCCAATCTTAAGCAAGACTGTCAAACAGTTTTAAACATTAAATATTGTTAAATACATAAAGCCAAACAAATTCAGGAGCCAAAATATTTCTAAACTAAAACCACCTATCATAAATAGGATTTGCATAAGTTTATAGGTACAGCTTCCAAAGAACTCTAATTACTTTATGAATATGCTTCACTTCTATCACCATTTAAGTACTCAAGCTAGTGATCACAGGGAAAAATGGAATGAAGTGTACACTAGATCACCACAAACAGATACCAAAAAAAGAAACGGCAACTAAAAAGCTTTAAACCAAGAAAATGACCATAAGAGAAAACAAAGAAAGTATGGAAATAATTTAATTAAACTTCCTACTTTTAACAGTATTCTTAACAAAGAATCTATTAAATGTATTTCCTCCTTTCCTTATCCTGATACATATATAGGAGAAAGAAAACACAGAGTAAAAATAAAGTAGGAAAAAACAGTTGAACAACTCACTAATTAGAAAAACTGCTCACAAACTAAAATACAAATACGAAGTTGTTCCAAGACTATGTACACCCAACGTTCCTAAATCAATTCCACATTTGAAACTATAATTAAAAAAAAAAAAGTAAAAACCCTATTTTATCTACCAAAATTAAGAGTATTTCTCTGGTTTGTCATTTATTATGAGAAACTTACAGTACCATACATCCTCATTTGCCTGGAACAGTCCCAGGTAATGTTTGAAATTCTAATTAATAGCACCCTTTCACTCTCAAAAGTGTCCAGTTTGGACAATAAATTATATGGTTGTCCTAATCTTAAGAAACTGTTCTAATTCCACCGGGACTTAGCCCATTAGATATTCAACAACTTTTTAAAATTACTTAGTGAATTATGAACTGTTATCACATGCTCAGATGTAGGATATTAACATTTTTAAAGTAACTAAAACGTAAATGAAGATTATCAATATTTACATGATTTTTAAAGCTTTGAAGACAGTGTGCAATAAATTCACAGTTCTACTTTGTTCATCAGCCTGGAAATAAAGGAAGAGCTTTGAACACCCCTTGCTAAAATGACAAACGAACAGCCTATTCAACTGCTTTTTCCAATAGTAATTAATTTACTGAGTAAAGGATAAAGTCATTTTTTTCTCTTCTGAATATAAACTGCATTAGTTTGAAGCCTGACAGCATGGGCTCAAAATTATCACTATTTGTGTATAATGTTCACTCTATTTATTTCCTTTCTCAAAGTCACAATTAGATACCAAATGCATCTAAGTTTTTCATTTCTAGAAACTTCACTAAAGCTACAGTAGAAGGTTCTCTTGAAAAGAGGTATTTTCCAAAAAGAAAAGGAGAACAAGATAGAGTAAATAGTGACAAATTTTGGAAGTCAAATAACAGATCGTCAAGATGTAACTGATGTAGGAGATTCAAATGACGCATAAACACTAAACAGGTGGTGTGGCAAGAACCAGCACCATTAACACCACAGAATCCTCAAAAATTTAGGAATAGGAAGCCCCAAATGCTTCTGAAGGGGGGATAAAGGCAGACAGTTAAAAGGAGGATGGATTGAAAGTTATTTAACGAACTGTTAGATCTCTAGATCCCTCTCACCCACTCCACCTGTTGAACAACTTCTCTTCCACAGTCCAACCCAAGACGGGAGGCTTATTCTCTAGAAAAAGTAACACCAGCGTTTCTAGACTAGGAAACAACAGGCACAGTTGAGAATGGCAGTAAAGTATACAAAAATTTTTGAGATTAATGAATTTGTATAATCAGACAGCAGAGATGCCCCCAGATAGTTTTCCTCAATAACTCTCAGAACAAGTAAGTAATTTATTGTTCACTTAATAGCAATCTAATGAGCTTAACATCAGAGGTCCCCATGTTGCCCCCTCAAAAAAAGTGCAGCCACATCACCAAACTATGAAGTTCATAACTGATAAAGCCCAATCCATATAATACTTAGAGATTCCTAAGTTTTAGTTCCTACCCTTAAACATTGGCTAACAACAAAGAAGCAGGTATTTTGGAAAGTACTTAATATGAAGGATGGAAGTCAGGAAACAATTTAAAAAAAAAAAAAAAAGTACAACATGGAGTAAAGAGAAACATTGAAAGTAAATTAAAATACCATGGCATCTTAAGAAACAAAAGATAATGATCCATGAAACAAGAACAAGATGACATAAAAATAAACCACCCCCCTCCCAAAAAAAGAACATCTATAAATTAGAAATGCAAAACTTGATAGAAAGGTTGGAGGATAAAGATGAAAAAATTTCAGTAGGTAGAGCAAAAAGACAAAAAGATGAAAGAAGCAAATAAAGAAAGTCAGAGGGGCAGTCCATGTTAGCAAACATGTGAATAAGAGGAGCTCCAGAAAGCAAGAGCTGATAAAATAAAGAGGGGGAATCATCTATGAAATAATTCAATATTTTCCCAGAATCAAACAATGATAGTTTTCAAACTAAAAGGGCCTACCGAGTACCCAGCTCAATACACAAAATATATGCACACCAAGATACATTATCATGAACTATCAAAACACTGGAGCTAAAGGGGAAAATACCACAAACTTTTAGAAAAAAATAGGCAATATAACAAAGGGAAAGGGGTGGGGAAGTGAGAGGAATGATACACCAAACTTAGAAGAATGTAGAACACCACCTTCAAATTTCTGAAGGAAAATGACTTCCAATCTTGAGTTCTATGTCCAACTGGACCATGACTGTAGTGTGAAGATAGATTAACAACATTTGCAGACATGCAAAGTTTCAAAATATATCTCAATGGTCCTTTTTCTCAGGAAGCTACTAGAAGAGATGTGTCATCAAAATGAAGGAATTAAACTAAGAAAGTAGAAATAGAAAATACAACTAAACACAAAGCACAGATTGCTAAGAAGAATGGTAAAGGGAGATCCCTGGATACCAGCTATGTATCAGGCTTAATAGGCTACCACTAACCCACACTGGAGAGAATCAGAAGACTGTAAGAGATACCTCTTCAGTGAAATGAAATTGACAAAATAAATGACAGAATAAACATCATTAGGGAAGATTTAGCTAACTGGAAAAGAAGGTGAAGGATAACTACAACTAAGTACATAGAAAACTAAGCAAATGAAAACCAAAAGCAATTAAATTAGAAAAACAAATGGTAGTAGTACAGGAAAAGAATAGTTTATTACATGACTCCTCTAAAAGCATATATAGTCAAAATATAAATAATTACTACTAATCTAACAAAATATACTGAAAGATGAAAAAATGTACTTCTGTATGACTAGGATAAGAGAGGGAAAGAGTGCTAAATCCTCATCATTCTAGTGAGAAGTTAAGAAATTAATACCTAAACTAGAATAACAGAAAAGTAGCAATAGAGGCATGTTATTTAGAAACATACAAACGAAAAAAAAAAAAAAAACCCTGGAAGATGTAACAGTGGTTTCCTCTGAGGAAGGAAAAATGGGTGGTAAGAACTGAAAACTGGTATTTTCCTTAACAAATATTATAGAAGTAGTCAAATCTTTAAATTACATAAATGCTTAATTTCAATAAAAATTTTGGAATTAATACCAAGGTATTGATATAATCTCCAAATGGATTAGTATCAATAATTCTCACACTAGCAAACATCAAGAAAATATGATCTCTGCTCAGCAAGTATATAACCTAACACATCTGTCCCTACACTTCTGATTTTCTAGCTAGACCTCTTTGGAAGGATTACCTTGTGCCATTAAACGAGGTGATTTTCTTGGTGATCTTACTGAATTTTCTTCTACTTTGTCCCTCAAATTCCTGTTAGGTAAAATCAGTTCTTCTTCATCAATGGTATCATTGCCACTTTCTTTAACAACTCCTTCATCCATAATATCGTCAAGACCAACAACTAGAAAAAAAAAATAACAACAAAAAAATTAATTCTGGGGGGATATGTAGTATTTAAAGGTGGTATAGAAAATATTTTGAGACCATTTTAATGTAATAAATACAATGTGCTGCAAATCTAGGTCTGTTTCTAACGTATATGATGATATTGCCACTACAAAGCTCCCAAATCAATTCAATTTTATAATCGTCTATCTCATGAGGTAGCTAGGTGAAGGAAAGATTAGTTATAATCTTCTTGGTTAAACCTCAACCATCACTCTCACCTATCATTCACTGTCTTTTTGTGAATATCACAGATGACCACACCTAAATCATCCCAATTTTGGTTACAAAAGTACAAAAGAGTTCAGTGTCTTGCAAAGCTTGTGATGCTAGGTTCATACAAGTACCAAAAAAAGTCTAGTTCAAACTGGGATCCTTCATGCTACATGTGAGAGTAAACAATGTGGATATACTTTTGAGTGTATCCACACACATACACAAAAAGAGAAATGAAAAACACAGAAGGAGATTGGGAGAGATATTGTCATAGGAGCTCTGGTGGCCAGTGGTCACAGCATTCAGCTGCTAACCAGAAAGGTGGCAGCTGGAAATCACCAGCTGCTCCACTGGAGGAAAGTGAAGCAATCCGCTTCTGTAAAAACTTACAGTCTAGGAAACCCTATGGAGCAGTTCTACAGTGTCCCATAGGACCCCTATGAGTCACAATCAACTCGATGATAGTGGGTTTAGTTGTTTTAATATTGGTTTCATTTCAGTATAAAACAAATGCCACTAACTAGTCAACATTTACAAGCAATTTTAAAGGTACAACTGTATGAAATTTTATAAAAAAAAGAAGGTAATTATTCTGACCAGAAGGCCTGCATTCAAATCCCTGTTAAGTCATTCAACTTCTCTATTAGGTTCTTTAAAATGAAAGTAACAGTATCTGTCCTATCTAACTTTACAGGGCTATTGTGAGCTCAAATAAGAAGATGCAGAAAAACTCACTTTGTACACTTTAGAGCACTATCCAAATGTTAATGACTACCTTTATCCTGGGATTGTTAGGAACTTTAAGTTATCTAGTCCTCATTTTGTAGTCAAGAACTTCATTTAAAAGAGTTCAACAAGATAATGGTCTATCTTAAAATCTAAAGAGAACAAAATTATTTAAAAATACACTTTCAAATTCTACAGTCTTCTGGAGATCAATCTAACAAGCAGAATTCACAAAACTGCTGGCAAAATCCGACCAAGATAAAATGATAAAGAGCAGAAGAGAAAAAAGGATAACGAAGAAAACTGCTCATCAGGAAAGTGTTCCTTGTTAGGTGGGAATTCAGTTAGACCACTACAATAGAGTATTTATATTGCTATAGACATCTAACATTTCTACCACACTCATTTTTAAAAGCCAAATTTAAAACTTTTACTCTCAATTCTATATAAAAACATCTTGTTGTTAGGTGTCATATACATATGAAAGCATATACAGGCAGTCTCTGAGTCACAAACCTCTGACTTACATGGAACCAGTAGTTATAAAGTAGCCCCTTAAGGCCTATTATATTAAAAATTTTAGGTACATACAATGGTTCCTAATAACAAATGGCCAATACTTTGCAACATGCACATCGAAACATTATTATTACCATTACCATATAATTATGTTAAACATGTTTTAGTGTATCTGGAAGTGTTTCTTTAATGTGTTTTATGCATAGAAAGGTACACTATATACACTAAGATGAACAACAGACTAACTGACATTAAATAGAAACAGTACCTAACTGTTCTGATTTAGATACAAATTTGACTTAAAGACTTATTCTAGGAACAGAATAAATTTGTAATCCAAGAATTGCCTAAATACAATTTATGCAACATTACAAAGATGCATAGATAAAAATGAATAGAAAAGATGCATTACAGCGCCATCTGTAATTATCTCTAGGGAAAAGGTGGATAAGGAATTTTGTTTGTTTTTTAATCTTCTTTACACTTGTCTCTGTATTTTCCAAATTTTCAACAGGGCATATGTATTTTATACTGTAATCCAGGAGATAAAAAAACTATTCAAAAAAGGAAAAGGAAAGTTTAGGGAAAAAAAACAATAAAAGCCTAATGAGTAGTGCTTGTTGGCAGGTAGTGAAAAGGTATGTATTAATTTAAGAGCTACTGCAAAGGCAGAATCAGCAGGATTTAACCAAGCCAAATTCTGACAATTATCATGTCTCATTTTGGGGCAATCTACTTCCGTAGTGATACGGCCTCAGAAATCCAAGGAGGGGTCCTATGAGTTGAGTGTGACTCGAGGGCACATACCAACAACAACAATTTTATTCTTTCTTAGCATCTGACAAAGCTGATCCCTTTCCCCTTCTTCAATGCCTCCCTTCCTCCTCACTTAACTGATGGTACATTACATCTTATCTCATCAGTCAATCTTCTTGATACAGTCTCCTCTTCTTGCATAACTTTCTGCACATGTTGGTGGGCCAGTCTTCCCATTTCTCCTGTCTACAATCAATCTGCCCAAGGCAATCTAGTCCAGTCCTATCTATATTCCAGTAACTCCCAAACGTACATTATCCCCAGCCCATGCTCTTATTTAATCCCCAGGAGACTTAACCTGAATGTCTCTACAATATCTCTGAAGTAACCAACATATCTCAAACATAAACCCACTGCTGTGAAGTTGATTCCAACTCATAGCAACTCTACAGGGAAGTGTAGAACTGCCTCATAGGATTTCTGAGGCTGTAAACTGTCATGGAAGGTAATCACATCTTTCTCTTGTGAAGCAGCTAGTGGATCCAAATCACTGATCTTTTTTGGTTAGCTGTTGAGAGCTTTAAAAACTTTGCTCCTTCCTCAAACGTAACTTAACCAAAATAAGCACTGATTACATCCATCTATACTCTGGCAAAAAAAGAAAAAAGTTCCTCCTCCCAGGGTATTCCCAGTAAAAGTAACTTCCAATCACCCAGCTGCTCAAGCCTAAAACTCTAGAACCATCCTTCACTCCTCTCTTTTCATGTCCCACCTTCAGTGGGTCAGCATATCCTGCTAGCTCTATGTTAAAAAGGTACCATGCACCTGACTTTTTATTACTTCCACAGCTAACACTCTAAACCACCACCATCTCTGATCTACACTATTGTTGTTGTTGTTATTTGCCACCGAGTTGGACCCGACTCACAGCGACCCCTCCTTAGGTTTCCGAGGCGGTATCACTACAGAAGTAGATTGTCCCAACCTTCCTTCCAAGGAGTGGCTGGTGGGTTTGAACCGTCAGCCTTCTGGTTAGCAGTCAAGTGCTAGGCACTACACTACCAGAGCTCCTGATCTAGACCATACCACTGTAATAGTCTCCTAGTGCCTCAGCACTTGTCTGTCAGTTTGTCATACTGTGGTGGCTTACCTGTTGCTGTGAGGCTGGAGCCTACGCCACTGGAATTTCAAGTATCAGCAGGGTCTAAAGTACTCTAAAGCGTACAGAGTTCATCAAGATAATGATCTATCTTAAAATTTGAAGAGAATAAAATCCTTTATAAACATACTATCAAATCGTAAAATCTTTTGGAGATCAATATGACAAGCAGAATTCACAAAAATATTGGGGGTCACCCATGGTGGACAGGTTTCAGCAGAGCTTCCAGACTAAGACAGACTCAGAAGAAGGAAGGGGCCATACATCTCTCAAAGAATTGGCCAGTGAAAACCTTATGAATAGCAGGGAAACACTGTCTGATATATTACTGGAAAACTTTGTGAATAGCCCTGAAACACTGTCTGATGTAGTGCTGGAAGGTAAGGCCCTAGGGAGGAAGGCATTCAAAATACAACAGCGGAAGGGCTGCCTCCTCAGAGTAGAGCCGACCTTAATGATGTGGATAGAGAAAAGCCTCTGGGACCTCCATGTGCTGATGTGACACGACTCAAAATGGGAAGAAACAGGTACAAATATCAACAAATAATCAGAAGGTGGAATGCACAAAGTATGAATCTAGGAAAACTGGAAGTTGTCAAAAATAAAATGGAAGGCATAAAGATTGACATCTTAGGCATCAGTGAGCTAAAATGGACTGGTCTGGCCCATTCTGAATCAGATAACCATATGATCCACTATAGTGGAAATGACAAATTAAAGAAGAATGGCATGGCATTCATCATCATAAAGAATCTGTCAAACTCTATCCTGAAGTACAATGCTGTCAGTGACAAGATAATATCCATACACCTACAAGGAAAACCAGTTCATATATTACTACTATTACTCAAATTTACACACCAACCACCAAGCCAAAGACAAGGAAATTGAAGATTTTTATCAACTTCTGCAGTCCGAAATGGTGTTGATTATCACTGGTGATCAGAATGTGAAAGCTGGAGACAAAAAAAAAATCGCCAGTAGCTGGAATATAATATGGCTTTGGTGATAGAAATGACACTGGAGATCACATGACAGAATTTTGCAAGACCAACAATTTATTCATCACAAATACCTTTTTTCAATAATATAAACAGTGGCTATAGATGTAGACTTCGCCAGATGGAATATACGTGAATCATATCAACTATATCTGTGGAAAGAGGCAATGGAGAAGCTCAGTATCTCCAGCCAAAATAAGGCAAGGAGCTGACTGTGGAAGAGACCATCAACCGCTTACATGCAAACTCAAGTTGAAGCTGAAGACAGTTAAAACAAGTCCACAAGAGTAAAATATGACCTTGACTATATCCCTCCTGAATTTAGAGACCATCTAAAGAATAGATTTGATGCACTAAACACCAAAGACTGAAAACCAGAGGAATTGTGGGATGATATCAAGAACCTCAAAAAAAAAAAAAAAAAAAAAAGACCACCACCACCATGAAGAAAGCAAAACCTCATAAAAAAGACAGGAAAGGAAGAAAAGACCAAAATGCATGTCAGAAGAGACTCTGAAACTTACATACGGAGTACTAAAACAAATGGAAGAAATGACAAGATAAAAGAGCTGAACTGAAGATTTCAAAGAGCAGCTGGAGAAGACAAAGTCAATTATTACAATGAAATGCGCAAAGATCTGGAGTTAGAAAACCAACACACTCCCCATTTCTCAAGCTAAAAGAACTGAAGAAAATACTCAAGCCCTGAGTTGCAATACTGAAAAATTCTATGG
The DNA here is from genome assembly GCF_000298275.1 of Orycteropus afer afer. NCBI lineage: Eukaryota > Metazoa > Chordata > Mammalia > Tubulidentata > Orycteropodidae > Orycteropus > Orycteropus afer. Next base: position 1,319,722 of record NW_006922202.1, read on the forward strand.
GCTAAATATTGAATGATGCAGGCAACATCAAAAGAAGAAGGAAGAAAATACAAAAGTCACCAAAAAGAATTGGCCAATCTTCATCCATTTCAAGAGGTGGCATATGATCAACAACCAACGGTACTGAAGGAAGAAGTCAAAGCTGCACAGAAGGCACTGGTGAAAAAAAGTCTCCAGGAATTGACGGAGTACCAACTGAGGTGTTTCAACAAACAAATGTCGCATTGGAGGCACTTACTTGTCTATGTCAAGAAATTTGAAGGCAGCTAGCTACCTGGCCAACTGACTGAAAAAGATCCATATTTGTACTCCTCCCAAAGAAAGGTGATCCCACAGAACATGGCAATTATCAAACAATATCATTAACATCACACGTAAGTAAAATCTTGAAGATAATTCAAAAACAGGTGCAGCAATATACTGACAGGTAACTTCCAGAAACGCAAGCTGGATTCAGAAGAGGATGTGGAATGAGGAATATCACTCACTGCTGATGTCGGATGGATCTTGGCCAAAAGCAAAAAATACCAGAAAGATGTTTACTTTTGTTTTACTGACTATGCAAAAGCATTTGATTGTGTGGATCACAACAAATTATGGATAACACTGAGAAGAACGGAAATTCCAGAACACTTAATTGTACTCATGAGGAACCTGTATATAGACCAGGAGGCTGTTGTTCAAACAAAACAAGGAGATATTGCATGGTTTAAAATCAGGAAGGGAATGTCTCAAGGTTGTATCCTTTCACTATACTTATTCAATCAGTATGGTCAGGAAATAATCCGAGAAACTGGATTATATGAAGAAGCACATGCCATCAGGATTGGAGGAAGAATCATTAACAACCTACGATATGCAAATGACACAACTTTGCCTGCTGAAAGTGAAGATGACTTGAAACACTTACTGATGAAGATTAAAGACTACAATTTACAGTATGGATTACATCTCAACATAAAGAAAACGAAAATCCTCACAATTGGACAAATAAGCAGCATCACGATAAATGGAGAAAAAATTGAAAGTTGTCAAAGATTTTATATTACTTGGTTCTACAATCAACACCAATGGAAGCAGCAGTCAAGAAATCAGAAGACAGTATTGCACTTGGCAAATCTGCTACAAAACAACTCTTGAAAGTGCTGAAAAGCAAAGATGTCTCTTTGAAGACTAAGGTGTGGTAGTGTAGTGTCTAAGGCACTTGACTGCTAACTAGAAGGCTGGCAGTTCAAATCCACCAGCCACTCCTCAGAAGGAAGGTTGGGCAATCTACTTCCGTAGTGATACTGCCCTGGAAACCCAAGGACGGGTCACAATGAGTCAGGTCTGACTCCATGGCACATAACACCACCACCAAGCCATGGTGCTTTCAATCGCCCTCATATGCATGTGAAAGCTTGACAATGAATAAGGAACACCAAAGAAGAGTTGATGCTTTTGAGTTGTGGTGTTGGTGAAGATTACTGAAAGTACTATGCACTGCCAGAAGAATTACCAAATCTGTTCTGGAAGAAGCGCAGCCGGAATGCTCCTTGGAAGTGGGAATGACCAGATTTCATCTCACCTACTTCGGTCATGTTGTCAGAAAGGACCATTCCCTGGATTAGGAAATCACGCTTAGTAAAGTGGAGAGTCAGCAAAAAGGGGGAAGGCCCCAACACAATGGACTGACACAGTGGCTGCAACAATGGGCTCAGGTGCAGCAAGGATTGGGAGGTTGGCGCAGGCCCAGGCAGAGTTTCATTCTGTTATACATAGGGTCACTATGAGTTGAAGCCAACTGGACAGCACCAAACAACAGTGCCTCAGCTTCCTCTATTTCCACCACCTCAATCCCCCTCTCACACACAATCAGATCACGTCACTATTGTGTTCAAGACCCTCCAAGCCTTCTGAACACACTCAGATTTAAGTCCAAAATCCTAACTAGGGTCTACAGAATCCTAACAAGATCTTCCAATCTAACTTTTTGGAAAAGAAGTAAATGAGATAAAAAGTAAATAAAACACAACCATGAGGAGTAAGTTTACTGCCTTTCTCAATCATTGGGATTGGCTAAATTACTTTAACTCCATACAAAGTAGAGAACAACAAGCACAATACACACCCATCACATCTGGCACATGTTAATTAATTCATGCAGGCAAAGGTCAGGGTCAGATCAACTACTTCTAAGATACAGTTATTTCCTCTATTATAAAAATTGGCATTAGGTATCATACTTAAGAAAAATAAAGAGTATGATATCTTTGCAGTGACACAACGAAAAGGTTAAGTATTTTTTATAAAGTTTGTGTTTTCCTAGTAGAATGAAAAAATACGTGGATACTTCCTAACAGAGCCCCAACACCACCTTTGTCCTCCGACATGGAAGACTACCACCCAGTCTCTACTTGGCTTCCCTTCTGTGAGAGCACCTTCCTATATGGCTGAATGGCATTCCAAAAAAGGCTGGGATGTGATATATTCCTTTCAGTTTAATGGTACAATTAATCATTTTGGGGGGAATTTTATCATTTTGGATATTAAAATATTCCTAACTTGAAAGTATAACATTATACACATTTTTTTCCCCTCTTTAAAAAAACAAAGTAAAGCACAAGTTTACTGAATCAGAAAGGCAAACACTAATCGAAAGGCTGGTGGTTTAAACTTACCAGCTGCTCCACAGGAGAAAAGACCTGGCAATCTGCTCCCATAAGATTACAGCCTAGAATCAATTTGCTCTATAAATTTTCACCCAAATCACACAAAAAAAGTTATAAAGACAAATAAATGAGCTATCAAACTATGAACAGACAGATGTACCTTAAATGCATATTGTTAAGTGAAAGAAGACAGTGTAAAAAGGCTATATTCTGTATAATTCCAATATATGATATTCTGAAACACGCAAACTACAGACACAGTAAACACAGTACTTTGCAAGGATTCAATGGGGGTGGGGAGGAAATTAACAGGCAGAACACAAGGCATTCTATTTTTTTTTTTTTAATTTTTATTTGGGTGAAGATTTACAAAGCAAATTCACTTTCCATACAGCAGTGCACATATACTTTGTCTCAAGTCATTGACCACAGTTTACCACAATGCAACAGCTCCCCTCCCACTTCCTCCCCATAGTTACCTCTTCCCAGTGACCATCCCTCCGTACTCTCCTGCGCCCTGAGCTGTCTCCCTGTGCATAAGCAGCCCTTCCTTCTCCCATGATTGTTCTCTCTAGGGCGTGTGTCTACTTGAGGTAAATGTTTAACTCACATGCCTGTACATTGTTTGGCTGGCAACCACAGGTGTGGGTTCAATTCCAGACCTGAAGGGCAGCTAGGGGCCATAGTCTCAGTGGTTCCACCAGGCTCTATTGGACCAGCAAACCTGGTCCTCACCTTCTCTCTCTCTCTTTTTTTTTTTCCCCTCCAAATGATTTTGAATTTAGAACACAAGGCATTCTTAGGGCAGCAAAACTAGTCTAGATGATACTGTAATTACAGGCATAAAATATCATGCATTTGCCAAAACCCATAGGCCTATACAACACAAAGAACGAATCCTAATAAAAACTATGTACTTTAGTTAATAATAATGCATCAATATTCATTCACGACTTATAACAAATGTACTACAAAAACGCAAGATGTTAGTAATAGGAGAAACTATGTAGAGGGGTAAGGGAGTATATGAGAACTCTCTTATTTTGAGGACAATTTTTCGGTAAACCCAGTACCGCTTTAAAAATATGTTGTTGGTGTTATGTGCCGTCAAGTTGGACCTGACTCATAGTGACCCCTCCTTGGGTTTCTGAGGCATTATAACTACAGAAGTAGATTGCCCAACCTTCCTTCCGAGGAGTGGCTGGTGGATTTGAACCGCCAGCCTTCTACTTAGCAGTCAAGTGCCTTAGGCACTATGCTATTCAAAAACAAAATATTACAGCCTAGGAAATACTATGGGGCAGTTCTACTCTGTTCTAAAGGGTGACTATCACATGGAATTGACTGCAGAGCAACAGGATTTTTGGTATGCACATATGCATGCATAACATATATTTTATACATTAAAATAAAATGGCTTTCCAAAAACATTACAAACCATTTATAATGCAAAGATGTTCACCTAAGTCTCAATACGGACTCAATGACACTGAGTTTCAAAAGAAACTCAAGATTTTAAAAGAAAAGTGACTACTAAAAAAAGACTGATTCAAGTTTGTATACTGCCTTTTAATTTATGTCTTTATTAGCATTGCTTGCTCCCACACTCAGGGCTTAATGTGTTTTTCTCTCAACAATTTATAGAAATGCTTTATGTAATATCTGGGTTACCTACTAAATGTAAGTATTTTCCCTTGCTAAGCTTGTATTAATATATTTAATATTAGGTGTTAATCTAAATTAATTTTTCCTTAGAATAGTATCAGTTAATCCCACACTATTATTCATCCTTTCCACTATAATTTATATTATAAATTATAAAGACTTTCACATTCTAAAGTCTTAAAGATACATACTCAACCAAGATTTTCTATGGCGCTACTTTTCTATTTTTAAATTTTTCTTTTTTTTTTTAAATCAAACTTGTACATGCACCAAGTTCTGAAGTATCTCTAGTTCCAAAAAACTGTTAAGGAAAATATTACACCCATTTCCCCCTTCTCAACCTCAATTTCTTCACAGGGTAAATGTAGATATTACCACCCTTCACTAAAGAGTTGCTATGAAAATTAGAAAATCCAGTATAGCTTCTAACACAGTGCCAGACACACAAATAATACAATGCTAAATAAACTGTAGCCATTATTAAGTATATCCTGGTAGGTTTTTCTTAAATAACTTTTTATAGCCACAAGTTTTTCCCAACTATCTAGAGAATTGCTCTATTGTCAAGATTTTTCTATCAAGCTAATACAAACTAAGGAGCTCTAGTAGCATAGTGCCTAAGACAGCTAACTGCTAACCAGAAAGCTGGTGGTTCAAACCCACCAGCCACTCCTTGGAAGGAAGGTTGGGCAATCTACTTCTGTAGTGATACTGCCTCAGAAACCCAAGGAGAGGTCGCTGTAAGTCAGGGGCCAACTCGATGGCACATAACAACAAACAGTACAAACAAAGAAGATAATCATCTCTGAAAATTTAACATTTAGTTATGTCCGAAAATATTTACATTTAAGTTCCTTTAAAACATGTATTGAGTATCTATTACGGTAGTACATTATTCTAGAATATTCTAGGTAACAAAGTTACAGAATTCTCAAGACAAATGACCTGGTCTCTTTCACCAAATAAATATTAATGAAACAGAGAAAGTGAGGAAGACCTACCTAGACCGAAACTGACTTAACTTATGCTATCAGCCAATTGAATGTACTAACTTTATTTTAATCCTGTTTCAAATTGTAAAAAAAAAAAAAAGAATTAGGTAAAAATGAAAGCTGACAGTTGGAAATATTAAGAATTATTTTTAAATGTTGTAGACATTTAAATAATGGTATTGATATGTTTTTTAAATTAAAACAAAGAATTCTTATATTTTAGAGGTACATGCTGAAATATTTACAGATGAAATGCTATGATTTTGGGAATGTGCTTTAAAATAATCCTGGTGGATCAAGAGATAAGAGAGTAGGGTATAGATTAAAGAAAATTAGTAACTGTTAAAACTGGATGACAGGTACATGAAGCTGTAGTATATTATTCTATTTCTATATTTAAAGTTTTCCATAAAACTGATTACAGTTTAAAATTACAATAATTTTAAAAAATTATTCCCATGAAGCTCCATATCCTTTAGAGTGAGACAAATTAAGTAAAATAATTGGCATGTTAGATGATGAGAAGTCATATGAATAAAAGAAAAGAGTAATATAGAGAATGCAGAGGAGGAAACAAGGAATGGTTTGTAATTTTACATACATGGTCAGAGAAAAAGGTTAGCTGCATCTGTTGTTTATTGCATATGAACTTCTGGCCAAGAGGGAAAGTGGGAGCTGATATCCAGGCCCTGTTCTGCTCTCCAAGCTACGTAGCTGGGCACAGGCCTTCAACCACATGAAGAATCTGGTGCCTTTTTCTAAGTTCCATAAATGCACTGTGTAAGACAGAAGCAAAAAGGTTCTCTGGTGGCACAGTGTTTAAAGCATACTACCGACCAAAACCGTCAGTAGTATGAACCCACCAGCTGCTCATGTTAGCAGTCTGCTTCTGTAAAGATTTACAGCCTTGGAAACCCTTTGGGGCAGTTCTTTCTGTCCTATAGGGTCGCTGCTTTGAGTCGGAATTGACTCGATGGCAATGGGTTTGGGTTTTTTGGCTTCAGCTACAAGTAGCCTAGGGATGGCACTGCTAAGATGACAAAAGAACAAAAGCCTGAACAATCTGAGGGAAGAGTTCTGAGCAAACAACTTTGGAGGCCACATCAAATGACTAAACCCAGAGGTAGGAATATGCCTGGAGTGTTAAGAAAAATAGGAATGAAACAAGTCTATGGCTTGAGTAAACTAAGGAAATGGGAAAACCTCAGTTAAGATCAGAGAGATACCAGGGGAGACTATCTAAGGTCCTGTAGGCCCTAAGGACTTCTCTGAATGAGACAGAAAGATAGCAGAGCACTGTTAGCACAAGGATAGTGTGATCTAACTTTTTAAAGGATCATTCTGGGTGCTGTTTTGAAAACAGACGGCAAAGAATACCCAAGGGCGGAAGCAGAAAAATTAGTTATAGGCCACAGCAATGGTCCAGGTAAGAGATGACAGTGGCTAAGACTGGTGTAGAAGTGAAGAAAGTGAGAAGTAGCCAGATCCTGGATATATTCTAAAAATAAAGCTAATAGAATTTGCCAACAGTAAGAACACAGAATGTGACAGAAAGGAAGAAGTAAATGAAAACTTTAAGTTTTCACCGCCAAGCAACTCGGAGGAAGATGTTGCCATGTATGGAGATGGGGGAAAAACTGCAGGAAGAATATGTACTTGGGGGAGGGGTAGAGATGGCAGGAGGATACATATTAAGAGTTCAGTGTTGGAGTTAAGAAGCCCAACAGACATCCAAGGCACGTGAACCCAGTAGTGTAGAATTCAGGCAAGTAGTTCGGGCACGAAATGAGTATTTGGGAATTGAATCTTAGGACTTTTTTAAAGTTATGAGACTGATGATATCACCACTAAAAAAAAAAAATCCCCAACTCACTGCCATCGAGTCAATCCCCACTCACAGTGACCCTTCCTTGGGTTTCCGAGGCGGTATCTCTACAGAAGTAGATTCCCAGTCTTCCTTCCAAGGAGTGGCTGGTGGGTTTGAACCACCAGTCTTCTGGTTAGCAGACAAATGCCTTAGGCACTACGCCACCAGAGCTCCCTCACCAATAAAGTGAGTAAAAATAAAGATGTCCAAGATAGCCATTAAAGGCCCAACAACTGGTCTCTATTTACCTGGCGCAACAAAGGAAAGAGAGTCAGGAGAAGGAGAAGGATATGGAATGTGTGACTAACTGCCTCCATGAACAACTAACTGCCTCTTTTGCCACGAGACCAGAAGAACTGGATGACACCCGGTCATCAATATTGAACATTTTGTTCATGGATTCTATAGAATTCTGATCAAAAAGGGTAAAATGCAGAACAGAATTTCATAATCTCATGGACTCTAGACTTCCTGGAGCCATAGAGGCAGGGTGAATCCCTGATACTACTGCCCTGAGATAATATTTAAACCTAAACCAGAAATATCCCTGGAAATCAACTTAAAATATAGGTTAGCTTAACTAGTATAGAATATCTGCCTTGAGCACTGTGCTTTTTTAAGATCTATCTATATGGATCAAATTTACAATAACAACTTGAAAGATCAGACAGGAAACACCTTGGGGGAAGGAACACTGCAGAAAAGGAAGGTGAGAATGACTGTATAGCTTAAAGAATGTAATCAACCTCATTAAAGAATACATGAAGAAAACTGCTGAACTGGTTGGTGCATGTTCTGCTGTGTACATTCTGAACTACAACAAAAATTAAGTATTTAAAAAAAAAAAAAAAAACCTAAGATCTAAGTCCTGGGACTTTCCAATGTTTAGAAGTCAGTCAAATGAAGAGGAGTATCAAAAGACATCAGGAAAAGTGGGAGAGTAACGGAAAGACAGTAGCAAAACAATACATCAAGAGAAGAAATCATTTCAAAGAGATCAATAGAGTTAATGTTTTCTAACATGTGATACATATAAATACCATTTACATTTTCTGCCTTTAGGGATTCCTGAGAGACTTCTTTCCCCCCGTATCTAGTACATGCCAGTGTCAGGGCAGGAAACTACTTAACTGAGTTACTATAGAAGGTAGTTCTTCAGTAACCTACTGATGTGTTGAGAGGTTACTGTGCAAATTGGTGCATCTTAGAGGAGAGGCTGGGTAAAGCTTTTGTCTCTTTGGGCTTCTCTATAGTAAGATAAGGATATTTAAGTATACTTACTGTTTCCTTTGTGTTAGTGAGTGGGTGCTGTGCTTAGGATTAGGTAACATTCATGTGAATATTTTTTCTATACATTATCCCATCTAAACAGCAGAGTCTACTGGGACATATGTGTCCCACATAATATTTATCTATCATACCTAATGAAAATCTGAACACACATAATGATTCAGCACGTATTCCATTAGTGGGAAAAAAATGACAAAATCTTACAAACAAAAATAATTCAGTACTGAAAGGGTTAAATGCCACTGATATAGGCAGAAGAGAAACTGGCCATTGGATCTGGTAACATGATAGTGATCAGTGGCCCAGTGGAGTGGTAAGGGCAAAATACAGAATGGAAGGGAAATACTAAGGAGAGGACAGAAAATTCTTTCAAGGACTTTTGCTATGTAAGAACAGAGCCATATAGATATATTAGTGAATAAAAATAAAAGATAATGTGTGGTAACAATGAAACTAATTTTTAAGAATTTTGATAGGAGGATACATTTTAGTACTTCTTTTCAATTCAAGCAATTACAGATAAAACAAAAAGCAGAGCTAAATCCTATCTTATTCATTGGATATGCGCTCATATAACTACAAATCATTCCTACAGAAAACAGAAAAAAAATTACCTCAAAGCATGAAAACCAAATTTCATAAAAGGAGTATCTAAATATAGATCATAATAAAGGCTTAAAAAGTATCAATTTTTTTTAACCTACCAGGCAATATTTATTGTGAAATCAAAGAAATTACTGACATGCATATTCCAAATTTTCAGTTGAATAAGCTCTCCCCCTTGCTTCTGAAAACACGTACATATAGGAGGCACTTGGCTACCCAATGGCCAACTCTGGAATATCTACACTGACAAGGCATATACTCTGCTAATATGAAAAGAGGGGAGGGATGTTACTTAGTTGTTTAAGGATTGCTTCCTGGTTTTTTTTTTTTTAACTTTCATTTCTTAGATTTTTCTATTTTGGTGGGCAGGCACACATGAGAATCTTTGTCTCACAATTTATTTACACAGGCCACCAATTACAGACTCAGAATAACTGGGTGAAAATTGTAAACATGAATATAAGCATATGAACATAAGCCTGGTGAATACCAGAACTACTTACTAAAAACGAATTGCTCTCATCTGACATTAGGACTGACTAAAGACACTCTACTTCCGTAATGATACTGCCTCGGCAACCCAAGGAGGGGTCGCTATGAGTCGGGTCTGACTCGACGGCACATAACAACAAACAAAATCACCATTTAGAGTACATGCTTCATTTGACGTTTCCTTGCTTGGCATGTACATCTTTTACCCAGGATCTGCCAAAACTCTAGTCATTACACCTCTCTAAGGTCACTGTTATTCTTTAATGCTACCTCCACAGAGAGGATTGCCTTGGCCATTCCACCTCAAACAAATCAAGATATACCTCTTCCCCAACCAATCAGATATTCTATAGACTCACAATTTACTTGTAAGCTCCATGAGAGCAGGGGCTTGGTTTCATACACACCACTTTATCTCTTAACACTAGAAATAGCTAGCACATTGTATGCATGCAATAAATATTTGGTAGGGCAACAAACAGTGCCAACCACTTTTAAGCCAAACCAAATCCCTATACCTCATATAAAATCATGGAAGCATGATATAAGATACTGATGTCTAAAAAGCTATTTTATAAGAATCATGCTATCATAAAATACGAATGGGTTAAAAAAAAATGCACCTCAACCCTCTAATAATATGGATCTTAGTATTAAGTGTCACTTTATTTCATATTCTAATGAATCCGTTCCAAAGTAGGTACTTTGTTTTGTAAGATTTTGTTTACTTTTACTCAAATATAGGAGAAAATCAGAGATGGAAGAGATCAAAAAGGTTTTAGAAGAATGCATACTTTTCAGTTCAGAAATGCTTAAACAATTAACATTCCTAACTTGTAGCAACTCAGTCTTATACATACTATTAAGGAGCTCTTGTGGCATAGTGATTAAGGCACTTGGCTGCTAACCAAAAGGTCAATGGTTCAAATCCACCATTCACTCCATGGAAGAAAGATGAGGGAGTCTTCTTCTGTAAAGATTTACAGCCTTGAAAACCCAATGGGGGAGTCACTGTGAGTTAGAATGAACTCGATGGCAGAGTGTGGTTTCTTGGGTTTTTAAAATACATATGATTAACTAAAAGGTAAACTCCATCAGGGCAGGGATTTCTGTCAATTTTACTCTCTAAAGTACCCTAGTATAGAAAACTGCAACTGGAACATATACTGCTCAGTCTTCAGCACTGCCTGAATGAATACATGCATGAAGAATACAAAATCTTATGGTTCCCAGTTTCTTTTTCAAGAAATTAGGACCTTCATGTTTCAACTCAACACTAATGAAGTTACCCTTAGCAATTAAAATAAATAGAATAAAAATGCCTCTATTCCAACACAGCAGTTGTGGAACTGAGTTAAAATGTTAATAAGTATAGAAAGTACAGACTACAAGGTTATGTCCCAATATGGCACAACAAATAAATGCTTGCTCAGAAAAATGTAACTAGTAGCATTTTTCAGGGTGTGTACCTAGGAACTAAAGCATCTTTAGGAATATAATTGACAAAGTTTCTATCTAAAAGGAACTTTGATCAAGTACATTAAAAAGAGATTAAAGATATGGTTCTTGATGGAAAAAAATTAAAGTCAATTCAGAGCAATAACAAGGGAGGATACTAGAGAATTATTAGAACTTGGAAAACACCAGAGTAAAACTCTGATAATTATCGTAAACATACCTAGCTAAGGTCATTAGTAATAACTTAATGAGGAAAAAGGAATTAATATATTTAGCCCTGAAGCAACTGAAAGTACAGTAAAATGTATCTCATTCCATTCCATAATGCAGGTTTGCTGTTGTTATTAGTTACCATCAAGTCAACTCCAACTCATGTGTGCAACCTCATGTGTGCAGAGCAGAACTGCTCTATATGGTTTTCAAGGCTATAACCTATCAGAAGCAGATGGCTAGGCCTGTCTTTCAAATGCCTCCAGCTGGGATTTAACTGCCAACCTTTCTGCTAATAGTCAAGTGCTTAATTATTAACACCACCCAGATACTCCCATGTAGGTTTAAAATCCAAAAACCAAATTCATTGCCACTGTGTCAATTCCAACTCATAGCAACCCTATGGGATAGAGTAGGACTACCCCATAAGGTTTCCAAGGCTGTAATCTTTACAGAAAGGAGTTCTGGTGGCGCAGTGGTTACAACATGCAGCTGCTAACCAAACGGTCAGCATTCTAAACCCACCTGATGCTCTGTATGAGGAAGATGAGGTAGTCTGCTTCTGCAAAGATTTACAGTCTTAGAAACCCTCTGGGCAGTTCTACTCTGTCCTATAGGGTCCCTATGAGTCAGAATCAACAAAATGGCAGTGGATTAATCTTTACAGAAGCAGACTGCTTCATCTTTCTCCCAAGGAGCAGCTGATGGATTAGAACCACTGACCTTCTGGTTAGCAGACAAGAACTTAACCACTGTGCCATTAGGACTCCTTTCTACTACAGTTTTAAACTCCAAAAACCCCATACTCCCTGCCATTGAGTCTATTCCAACCCATAGCAACTTCCTTTGGGTTTCCAAGACAGTAAATCTTTACAGAAGTATATTGCCCAGTCTTCCTTCTGTGGAGCAGCTGGTGGGTTTGAACTGCCAACCTTCTGGTTAGCAGTCAAATACCTTAGGCACTATATCACCAGAGCTTTAGAAGTCAGTAAATACTTGGTTTTCTTCAAGAAGTTTCTCTGAAATGTCATGAGCTGCTTGGGCTGGGTGATCCATTATCAAGCTCCTTGTGGTTAAAATCTCAATTTCTAAGAGTCCGTCCTCAAAGAAAATCAAGTAATTAGCAGCCTTTAGGAAAACAACTTTTTTTTCTGTCTATGTGTCTTATACACATACCTTTATTCATATACATGTACCCCTTTACTCTTATTTCACATATTTCTAATAATATCAGTTTTCTAGAGCTTCAATTAGAGGGATGGAAGAACTATACATGTTTGAAAAGATACACTAATAGATCTAAGAACATTATTATTAAAAGATACATGATTTTAAAAAAATTTCTTTTCCAAGTATATTTGTCTCAGGCCCAGTTAATACAGGGATCAAAAGCCCTACTTAAAAAAGAGTACCTAAGGACATCACTGTAAGGAGCTCTGGTGGTACAGTGCCTAAGGCATTTGACTGTTAACCAGAATGTTGGCTGTTCTAACTCACCAGCTGCTCCATGGAAGGATGATGGAGTGATCTACTTCCATATAGATTTATCTCCTCAGAAACCCAGCGGGGGTCCCTATGAATCGGAATCAAATCAACAGCACTCAGTTTGGTTTTTGGTTTGGTTTAAGGACATCATTAATTAAGAATTGATACAATAATTTATTTATTAAAATGATGAAATCATCAGTAAAAAGCTAAATTATGTTCAACATACTTTAAAAAAGAAAAAGGAAGTGCTAATATATTTTAGAAAGTGGTTCATCCAAAATGATTAAGACAAAATCTTTGCAAAAACTTTACACAATTAAATGTCTAAATTAAATCAATGCATACATTTAAAAGCACTTTGATTTTGAGTAAAAAGTTTAACGCAATATATTATTTAATACATACTTTTAAAAATCCACGAACCCATTATAATGATCAAAAAGGGCAGAGTCACAAAAAATCACTTGCCACCACTGGCATGAGATGTTATCATTTCACCAAAATTAGTAATCAAACATTAGTTATCTTCCTTTAATCTGCCTAAGCAGCTCTGGTGGTGCAATAATTAAAACATTTGACTGCTAACCAAAATGTCAGCACTTTGAACACACCAGCCACCTCACACGAGAAAGATGAGGCAGTCTGTTTTGATAAAGATTTACAGCCTTGGAAACCCTATTGGGCAGTTCTACTCTGTCCTATAGTGTCGCTATGAGTTGAATTAACTCAATGGACTGGGTTGCATTTGGTTTGGTTTTTAAATCTGCTTCCTCAGCAGGAACTGTACTTCAGCATAATCAGGTAATGAGGGAAATTTTTTCTTTATGAGTAGAATACCAGCAAATAAATGCAAAAGAAAAAAATAGAATTCCAAAGTCACCACCGTGCTACAACTAATAAAATAACTGATTTTAGCAAATATCTTCATCACATACATAAAACAATTAGAAGAAAGACTGATGAGGAACTAGGTATTTCCATGCTGTAAATATTACATCCCTATAGATTATGTGTTATTCTCATTACAGGTATGCATTGCTTAATGTCCACAATACGTTCTGACGTATTGATGTGATGTGATGTGATGTGATGTGATGTGAAACTGGACATTATGTGATTTGGACACTGTGCAAACACTGCATTAAAACCTTATGAGAGCCTACTTCAGTCATCCCCCTCACCAGCCCTACCACTGCTACAGCTGCTGGCAGAGGCTGAAAGAACTGGCAGCAGAAGAAGGGGTAGAATGAGAGGAAGCAAGTGCTAAGGGAGCAGAGTGCATCCTGCCCTGCCCAGTGTTCTGCCTGAGAGCCTGAGTCCAAAGCCATGTTCTCTGCTTCACCAACCAGTATCCCACCTGCAGTCCAGTGCTGCAAGAGTCTAGATTTGGGATCTTTAAAACTATTAAAACATCAAAAAACCAAACGCACTGCCATCAAGTCGATTCTAACTCATAGCAACCTCCGTTGGTTCTCTAAGGTGGTAAATTTTAATGGAAGTAGATTGCCCCGTCTTCCTTCTGTGGAGCAACTAATGGATTTGAACCACCAACCTTCTGGTTAGCAGTCAAATGCCTTAGGCACTATGTTACCAGAGCTCCTTTTAAAACCATTGTTGTTGTTGTTGTTATGTGCCGTCAAATTGGACCCAATACATAACAACCCCTCCCCTTGGGTTTCCGAGGCAGTATCACTACGGAAGTAGATTGCCCCATCTTCCTTCCGAGGAGTGGTTGGTGGGTTTGAACCACCAGCCTTCTGGTTAGCAGTCAAGTGCTTGAGGCACTACGCTACCAGAGCTCCTTTTAAAACCATTAGGGTAAAATATCAAACAAGAGATCTGCCAGGGTTTTTTTTTGGGCGGGGGGACTTATGGGACCACGATCATATGTGCTGCTAGACACTGTCCAAATGAATGTTAAGCAACACACACCTGTAAGTTAGGGAGATGTGGCTGTAACCACTTAACTGCAATTGAACCTAACATCAGAACAGTAGGACAACTAGTCCTCCTGAAGTGATACAAAACTAAATAACCCAGCTTCATATGTGAAGTATTCTTGCCAAAATGTTTAACCTAAATCTAATCACACTTTTAAATCTAACTTCCAATGTGTAGAAAATAAAGGGAATTTTTAAAAAGCCAAATGACATCACACAACACTCAGCATTTTAAAAGATACCTGGTCTTATCACAGGACAAAGATGTGGGTGTGTGTGTATGGGGGGATTTTGGACATGTAACTAAATCTAATACTTAGTCCTTGATTGCATCTTTATTTGAATAATAAAGAAAAAAACAACAACAAAAACTCACTGCCATTGAGTTTCTGACTCACAGCGACCCCACTGGGTTTCCAAGGCTATAAATCTGTACGGAAATAGATCACTCTGCCTTCGGCAGAGCAGCTGGCGGGTTTGAACTGCTGACCTTCCTTCCAGTTAGCAGTCAGTGCATTATCTACCATGCCACCAGAAGTAGATGAAAACGACATCTTCAGGACAAATGGTAAAAATTGAGTATGGACTATGTAAAAAATAAAAAAATAAAAAACCCAACTCACTGCCACCTAGTCAATTCTGACTCATAGCAACCCCCACTGGATTTCCAAGGCTGTAAGTCTTTATAGAAACAGACCACCTCATCTTTCTTCAGCAGAGCAGCTAGTGTGTTCAAACCACTGACCTTCAGGTTAGCAGCCAAATGCTGTAAACCACACCACCACCAGAGCTCCTTACAGACTGGATAGTTGATAATATTAGGAAAGTGTTTATTTTTTAATGTGGTTATGGTACTATTATGCAGAAATCCTTTTTTCTGGAGATGCATGCTGGAGTTCAATGAAATCAATGGACTGAATGAATGAACTGATAAATGGATACAGCAAATATAGCAAAAAAATTAATAGTTGTTGAATCTCGGGGGTGGCTAAATGTGCATAAAATATTCTTTTTTGTTTTACAATATGTTTTAAGTTTTTCAAAAAATATTTTTTAAAAAAGCTTAAAATATGAAATACTATCAATCAGATATCCAAACAGAATATATTTGATTTATAGTCTCCCCTTTCTAGAACAAGGAGTTCTGGTGGAGCAGTGGTTAAAGCACTGGACTGCTAACAAAAAGGTGGACAGTTTGAACCCACAAGCCACTCCCTGAGATAAAGATGAAGCGATTGGCTTTTGGAAAGATTTACAGCCTTGGAAACCCTATGGGGCAGTTCTACTCTGTCCTATAAGGTTGCTACGAGTTAGAACTGACTAGATGATGGTGGGTTTGGTTTTGGTTTGGTTGTTCAAACAGATATAAAGTGATAAAGTACTTAAAAAGGTATGTACAAAACAAGGTAACAAGAAAGGAAGGGAAGGAGGGAAATAGAGAAAGAAAGAGAGTAAAATGTAGGTAAGAAAGATAAAGTCAGGATAATGTTATAGCACCCAGAATAAGTTCTAAGTATTTACGTTTACCAGGGGTTCCCTGATTTCATGCAGCTTAAATGTCAAAGTGTATTAAGTATTCAGTAGTCCCTGGGAGCTCTGGTAGCATAGTGGCTAAGACACTTGCCTGCTAACCAGATGGCTGGCGGTTCAAACCCACCAGCCACTCCTCGGAAGGA
>NW_006922202.1:1336156-1348824 GCF_000298275.1 Orycteropus afer afer
TAAGACACTTGCCTGCTAACCAGATGGCTGGCGGTTCAAACCCACCAGCCACTCCTCGGAAGGAAGGTTGGGTAATCCTACTTCCGTAGTGATACTGCCTCGGAAACCGGAAGGAAGGTTGGGTAATCCTACTTCCGTAGTGATACTGCCTCGGAAACCCAAGGAGGGGTCGCTATGAGTCAGGTTTGACTTGACGGCACATAACAACAACAACAACAGTCCCTGGGTGGAACAAAGAGTTGACCAAAAAGTTGAAGATTCCAGTCCACCTAGAGGTTTCTGGGAAGAAAGAAGAAAGGCCTGGTGATGTAACTTCTAAAAAATCAGTCACTGAAAACCCACGGAGATCTGTTCTACTCTGACACACATGGGGTTGCCATGAGTAACAATCAACTCAATGGCAATTGCCTTCCATCAAGTACTCAGAGGGGGAAGAGCCTATGAAAAAAATGGTTAGGTCGTTACGAGTCAAAATTCACTTGATAGCAGTGAATTTGGTTTTTTGGTTTTATGCATTAAAAACCCACTGTCTCTAAATAAAATACTTATCATTTCAACAGACACCTACTATTAGACATTTAAGTAAAGCCAAGTGGTCTCCTAAGAGGGTGTACATACTTAAAGTAGTACACCAGACAATCAACTTACGTCTAAAAAAACCCAAAACCAAACCAAACTCACTGACGTCAAGTTGGACCTGACTCATAGCAATACCTCCTTGGGTTTCTGAGGCGGTATCACTAATGGAAGCAGATGGTCCAATTTTCCTTCCAAGGAGTGGCTGGTGGTTTTGAATCCCCAACCTTCTGGTTAGTAGTCAAATGCCTTAGGCACTACACCACCAAGAAAAATATTGTATCATTTATATTAACTGTTACCTGAAAATTAAAAAGAAATTAAGCTTCATTAATATTTAATCAGATCAACACTAGTATCCTTGCTGGATTCAAGTCAGTCACAATTTATCTAAAGAGGAATGATATTCTGAAGAGTGGGAATTCCATAAAGTGGAGTTGAGGATATCACCCTTAAAGTGCAATTGCCTTGAGCTATTTTGCATTGTTGCAAGACATCAATACAATTCCTTCTGTATTAAAAAATATATATAAATAATAGATTGTTTACAGTAATTTTAATGAGGTAGAAAGTGAGTACTAAAATCTTTATATCACAAAGAGGTCATCCATTAATTCACAGCAAAGTCCTTAAAAAAACTGTTATACTTAAAGATAAATAATTCATTTTTTGTTTTACAATGAGGTTATAAACATGCTGGCCTTTCTAATATAAGTAGCTATCAGTGGTATGTCATATTAAAAAAATAAACACCCTTTATCTGTCTCTTCTAGATAAAAGTGACATTTTAGGAACAGGTCACCCATGAGTTGGAGTCAACTAGATGGAAATTGGCTTAAGAAAATAACGGCTTTTCTAAAAAAAAAAAAAAACAAACTTCTTCTAGTAAGAAAATGGATGGTTAGAAATGTTTCAATCATTACATGTTTTGTGGCTAATAATGAAAGGGTATCAACAAATATTATGTGGACATTTTAAAAATCTGAGAACAGAACTGAATGTTTATAACTTTTTCCCCAAAAGTAAGATTCAGTTAGCTCTGTACTCACACATTAATTTATTTAAAATGTTAACAAATTTCTATTGTTTAAAAGAACTGAAATAATGAAAAGATGGTAGAAATTTTACAACTAAGCTGTAAGTCTTTGTGTATTTGATAGGACTGAAAAACTAAGATTAAAAAAATAAAAACCTCACTGCCACGGAGTCAATTTGACTCATAGTGACCCCTCCCTGGGTTTCCAAGGTGGTATCTCTACAGAAATAAATCTTCCTTCCAAGGAGTAGCTGGTGGGTCTGAATCACCAACTTTCTGGTTAGCAGTCAAATACCTAGGCACTACACATCACCAGAGCCAATGGAGCCAACAGTGACTTTTTATATTTGAATACATATATTTATCATTTTATTTTTGTTGTTGCGAATATATACAATAAAAATAACACCAATTTAACAGTATCACAGTATTTAACAGTATGTACCATTTAATGACACTAATTACATTCTCCAACTTGTGCAGTCATTCTCATACTCCTTTTCTGAGTTGTTCCTTCCCCATTAACATAAACTCACTGTCCCCTAAAGTACTTATCTTTCAAGTTGCTGTCGTCAATTTGATGCCACACAGAGAGATATTAAGAGAGTACAATGCTTAAGACAGGCATTCTTTAATAATTAAGTTAAACTATCATTTGGTTTTATGAAGACTTCAGGGAATATTTTTGGTTTAAAGATTATCCCAGGGCAATGGTTTCAAAGGTTCATCTACCTACCCTCCATGGCCCCACAAAGTCTGGATTCCATGAGAATTTGAAATTTTGTTCTGCCCCTTTTCATCAAAATTCTTCTATAGCATCTTTGACCAAAATGTTTACTAATGGTAGCGAGGCACTACCCATTTCTTCTGGTCTCATAGTAAAGGAGGCAGTTGATCATGGAGGCAATTAGCCACACATCCATTTCTTCCACCTATTTGTGATTCTCCTCCTTTCTCTGTTGTTCCAGGTGAACAGAGACCAACTGTTCTGTCCTGCATGGTCACTTGCAAGTTTTTAAGACCCTAGACTCTGCACAACAAAGTAGGAGGCAGAACAGAAGCACTGAACACATTATTAATCCACTTAAGTGGATGCCCCATGAAACCATGACCCTAAATCTCTAAACCAAGGAACCAAATCTCATGAGGTGTTTGGTTGTACTCTTTTCTTTTTCTTTTTGTTGGTGTTGTAAATCTGTCACACAACTCTTGCCAATTCAACTTTTTACAGATGTACAATTTATTGACACCAATTACAATGATCTGTTATGCAACCCTACCCTTTATCACTGAGATTTTTCCATCACTGTAAACCAAAACTCAGTACTCCATAAGCAGTAACTTCCCATTCCCTCCTTCCCCATCTCTGATAGCCACTAATAAACTCTGGACTCTATACCCTTGACTTTCTACAAGAAACTCAGGTGAGCAGCAGAGCCTTCATTCAGCCTTTGCTTACCATGTCCTCTCCCTCTCTATGATAATTACCGCCCCCCCCCAGTTTAAATGGGATTCAAAAGTTCTAGATTTCAGTTTTCAATTTTCAATTTCTCCAAACACATCAGATAACACTCTGTGCTCAGTCTGTCCATCAGTGAGCACTGCCACTCAGGTGAGATATCATATACTAATCAATCTGTCCACCAGGGGGCATAGTCTCATCTCTGATTATTAGTGCCTTCCCTTGTCTGTTCCAGCAATCACGTTTTTTTAGTAGGAAAACCCACATCCAGCAAGCCCCCTTCAGGGCTGGCTGGAGTTTTACCCAAGGTTACCTTCCCTGCTCTGTGGGTGCACCTTATTACTGAGCTTGCATTTAGGAGAAGCTCAGGCAGACTTTCCTCCATTTCAGGAGGAGGAGGGGCTGGCACTCCCCAGAAGGACTTTGAAGAAATCTGTCTTGTTGATTTCAGAGCCCCAGTGGCCCTGTGGTAGTTAGGGAAGCAGTTTCCACTTAGGTGACCCACCTTTTGATTCTACTGTAGGGAACCTTCCATAGCAGTTCTTATCAGTGCAACAGCCAATAGTTATGACCTTTTTTTTTTTTTTTTTTTTTTTTGAGGGGGCAGGGAGTCACACTACAAATAGAGCCCCAGGGAGGTCTGCCTTGTTGCTATCAGTGCCTGTCCCATAATATGTTGTATGTGGAGTCTGTGTGTCTAGCCTCCCACTCATCATGCCTGCTTCTTAGTACACAGCAGCCTCAGTCAGCAGTTCTCAGCATGAACTGTAATAAGGTATTCATGCTTGATAATTTTAAATGTTTTGTCTTTCGTGTTTTTTAGTAACAAATATATAAAAGGCAAAGGTAAAATTATGGTACAGGGCACATGAACTATAAAGATGTAATTAGTGGTAACAACAATAAAAGCGGAGAAGGAATGGTAGAGATACAGAATTTTTTGTATGTTACTGAAGTTAAGCTGGTACCAATTAACCCCGGAATGTTATAAATACAAGATTTTAAATGCAATATTTGTGGTAACCACTAAAAAAATATATTAAAAATATACACAAAAGGAAAAGAGAAAGGAACCAAACAGGCACTCTGCAATAAACAAACAAAACACAAAAGTAAGCAATAACAAATAACAATGACAAAGAAGGCTTAAGACACACAAAATATAAATAGTAAAATGATGGAAGAAAACCACTTGTATGTAAATGGACTAAACATTCCAATCAAAAGGCAGAATGGCAGAATGGAATGATTGAACTATATGCTGTTTACAAGAGACACACCTTAAACCCAAGGATACAAATAGGTTAAAAGTGAAAGGATGGAAAACAATACTCCATGAAAATAATAACCAAAAGAGAGCTGAGTGACAAACTTAATATCAAATAAAGTAGACTTTTAAGGCAAAATCTGTCAGAAGAGATAAAGATGAGCATATATGGTGATAAAAGGGTCAATTAATCAAAAAGATTTAACAATCATAAATATATTTTCAAACCAACATTGGAGCACTTAAATATATAAAGTAAACAGTGATAGAATAGAAGGGAGACACACATAGTACTACAACAATAGTTGGAGATTTTAATATACCACCGTTCATATTAGACAGACATCCAGAAAGAAGACCAACAAGCAAACAAGAGGACCTGAATGACACTTATAAACCAATCAGACTTAACTGACACATATAGAACAATTCACCCCAAAACAGTACAGTATACATTCTACTCCAGTACACATGGACCACAGTTTAGGTCACAAAGGAAGTCATGATGCATTTAAAAAGACTGAAATCATACAAAATATCTTCTCTGACTACAATGGAACAACGCTAGAAATCAGTAACAGCAACAACAACAACCACCAAAAAAACCCTGGAAAATACACAAACATGGAAATTAAACTTCGTACTTATTAAACTACCAGTGCGTCAAGGAAGAAATCACAAATTTCTTAAGAGTCAAATGAAAATGAAAGTACAACATACCAAAATTTATGGGATGCAGCGAAGGCAGTACTCAGAGGGAAATTTACAGTAATAAATGCCTGCATAAAAAAGAAGAAAGATCTCAAATTAACAGCCAAACTCAACAACTCTGGACTTATAAAGAAAAGAGTAATAAACAAAGCCTAAGCCTATGAGAAGAAAGGAAACAACAAAGATCAGAGATGAAATAAAACAGAAAAACAATGGAGAATCAATAAAGTTAGTTCTTTGAAAAGAGCACAAAACCGACAAACATTTAGCTAGACTACCAAAGAAAAGATGTAAACAACCAAAATAAAGAAAGAGAGAGGGGACATTATAACTGACCTGACAGAAATAAAGAGAACTGTGACAGATTATTAACAACTATATGGCAACAAACTGGATAGCCAGATAAAATGGACTAATTCTTAGCAGCTCTCAATCTACCCAAACTCACTGAAGAAATAAAAAATTTCAGTAGATACATTACAACTGAAAAAAATCAAACCAATGATCAACACCCACCTCCACAACAAATACACACACGCACACACACACATATACATTTCAAGCTGAAAGAACTGAGGAAAAAAATTAAGCTTCAAGTTATAATACTGAGAGATTCTATGGGCAAAATATTGAATAATGCAAGAAACATCAAAAGAAGATGGAAGGAATACACAGAGTCACTGTACCAAAAAGAACTGGTCAATGTTCATCCATTTCAGGAGGTAGCATATGTTCAAGAACCAATGGTGCTGAAGGAAGAAGTTGAAGCTACACTGAAGGAATTGGCAAAGAACAAGGCTCCAGGAATTGACAGAATACCCAATGAAGTTTCAACAAATGGATGCCCCACTGGAGGCACTCACTTGGTTATGCCAAGAGATTTGGAAGACAGCTACCTGGTCAACTGACTGGAAGAGCTCCATTATTTGTACTCATTCCAAAGAAAGGTGATCCCACAGGATGTGGAAATTATCGAACAATATCATTAATATCACATGCAAGTAAAAGCTTACTGAAGATAATTAAAAAAATGGCTGCAGCAGTACACTGATAGAGAACTTCCAGAAATGCAAGCTGGATTCAGAAGAAGACATGGAACAAAGGGTATCATTGCTGATGTCAGATGAATCTTGGCTATGAGCAAAGAATACCAGAGAGATGTTTACCTGTGTTTTAGTGACTATCCAAAAGCATCTGATTGTGTGGATCATAACAAACTGTGGATAACATTGAGAAGAATGGGAATTCCAAAACACTTAATTGTACTCACGAGGAACATGTACAAAGACCAGGAGGCTGTCATTTGAACAGAACAAGGGGACAATGCATGGTTTAAAATCAAGAAGGGAGTGCATCAGGGTTGAATCCTTTCACCATACTTATACAATCTATACGCTGAGCAAGTAATTCAAGAAGCTGTACTATATGAAGAAGAACATGGCATCAAGATTGGAGGAAGAATCATTAACAACCTGCAATATGCTTACGATGCAACTTTGCTTGCTGAAAATGAGGATGATTGAAGCACTTACTGATGAAGATTAAAGAATACAATCTGCAGTATGGATTACATCTCAATATAAAGAAAACAAAAATCCTTACGACTGGACCTATAAAAAGCATCATGATAAATGGAGAAAGGATTGAAGCTGTCAAAGACTTCACATTGTTTGGTTCTACAATCAATGCCAATGGAAGCAGCAGTCAGGACATCAGATGTACAGCACTAGACAAGTTGGCAGCAAAGGACCTCTTTCAAGTACTGAGGAGCACAGATGTCTCCTTGAGGACTAAGGTGCGCCTGACACAAGCCATGGTATTTTCAATCGCCTCACAGACGTCATGTAACAACAACAACAATAACAACATATGCATGTGAGACCTGGACAATGAATAAGGAAGACCGAAGGAGGACTGATGCTTTTGAGTTGTGATGTGGGCAAAGAATGCTGAAAGTACCATGGACTATTAAAAGAACTAGCAAATCTGTCCTGGAGGAAGAACAGCAAGAATGCTCCTTGGAAGCAAGAATGGTCAGACTTCATCTCACCTACTTTGGTCATGTTATCAGAAGGGACCATTCCTTGGAGAAGGATGTCATGCTTGGTAAGGTGAAGGGTTGACGAAAGAGAAGGTCCTTAACGAGATGGGTTGATACAGTGGTTGCGGCAATGGGCACAAGTATAACAAGGATCGTGGTGCTAGCACAGGACTGGGAGGTGTTTCATTCTTCTGTGCATAGGATTGCTATCAGTTGGAGATGACTCAACAGCACCTAACAACAACATATACATATACACATATACACACATACACACATATATATAAAAAACTAGACCAGGTGGCTTCACTGGGGAATTCTACCAAATATTTAGAGAAGAATCAACACCAATCCTGTTTAAACTCCTCCAAAAGACAGAGGAGGAAGGAATACTTCCTAATTCATTCTGTGAAGCAAACAAAACCCTGACACCCAAACCAGACAAACACACCACAAGAAAACAATACGTAAATATCCTTATGAATAAAGATAGAAAAATCCTCAACAAAACACTAGTGAACAGAATCCAACAGCATGTTAAAAGAGTCATACACCATGACCAGCTGGGATTTATTCGAGGATTACAGGGATAGTTCAACTTTAGAAAACTAGTTAATATAATATAGCACAATCAATAGAATAAAAGAAAAGGACCACATGATCATCTCTATGGATACAGAAAAAGCATGTGATAAAATCCAACACCCTTTCTTGTTGAAAACTGAAGAAAACTGGAATAGAAGGGAAATTCTTCAATAAGATTCATGGCATATATGAAAAGCCAACAGCCAATATTATACCAAATGGAGACAGACCAAGAACCTTCCCCCTGAAATGAGGAACAAGACAAGAGTGCTGTTCTCACCACTTCTATTCAATATTATATTAGATGTCCTAGGCAGAGAAATAAGACAAGAAAAAGAAATAAAGGTATCCAGATTGGAAAAGAAGTAAAACTATTTCTATTCATGGATGACATGACACTATATATATAGGAAATCCCATAGTCCACAAGATAACTTCTAGAGTTAGAAGAGGAATTTGGCAAAATTGCAAGGTATAAGATCAATAATTAAGAATTAGTTAGGTTTCCATACACCAGCAATGAGAACTGTGAAAGGGATATAAGGGAAACAATTCCATTTACAAAAGCATGTAAGAGAATAAAAGCACACATAGAAATAAATTTAAATAGGAATGTGAAGGGCTTATACAAAGAAAACCATAAAACACTGCTGAAAGAGATTAAAGAAGAAGATGGAAAGATGTTCTACATTCATGGACTGAAAAACTCAGTATTAAAATACCAAAACTACTCAAAGTAATCTACAGAGCTAACACAATCCCTAGGAGCTCTGGCAGCATAGTACCTAAGGCACTTGACTGCTAACCAGAAGGCTGGAGGTTCAAACCCACCAGCCACTCCTCGGAAGGAAGACGGGGCAATTTACTTCCATAGTGATACTGCCTAGGAAACCCAAGGAGGGGTCGCTATGTGTCAGGTCCAACTCAATGGCACATAACAAGAAGATTTAAAAAAGAAAAAATGTTGGCAAGGATGTGGGGATATAGGAATCTTCATCCACTGGTAGTGGGAACGCAAAATGGTACAGCTGTTGTGGAAAACAGTGTGCCAGTTTCTCAAAAAAACTAAAAACAGAACTATTATATGATCAAGCAATTGCATGAAAGCCAAGACTCAAACAGAGACTTATATACTAATGTTCATTGTAGCACTATTCACAATAGCCAAAAGGTGGAAATAACCTAAATGCCTATCAACAGATGACTGGATAAACAAAATGTGGTACATATATACATGGAAACATTCTTTGTGATGAATGTTTCCATGTGATGCCTTCATCATCACAAGAATGTTTCAAGATCTATCTTCAAGTACAATGCTGTCAGCGATAGCATATCTATACACCTACCAGGAAGACGAGTTAATACTACTATTATTCAAATTTATGCACCAAACACCAAAGCCAAAGATGAGGAAATTGAAGATTTTTACTAACTTCTGCAGTCTGAAATTGACCGAATATGCAATCAAAATGTGTTGATTATCACTGGTGATTTGAATGTAAAAGTTGGAAACGAAGAAGAATCACCAGTAGTTGGCAAGTATGGCCTTGATAACAGAAATAACACTGGAGAATGCATGGTAGAAATCTGCAAGACCAAAGGCTTATTCACTGTAAATACCTTTGTTCAACAACACAAACAGCAGCTATACACATGGACTTTGCCAGGTGGAGTACATGAAATCAGACTGACCGCATCTGTGGAAAGAGTAGCTAAAGCAAATGGAAGAAATGACAAGATAAAGAGCTGAACAGAAGATTTCAAAGAGAAGATAAAAACAATTATTATAATGAAATATGTACAAAGACATGGAGTTAGAAAACCAAAAGGAAAGAACATGCTCAGCACTTCTCAAGCTGAAAGAACTGAAGAAAAAATTCTAGCCTCAAAATGCAATACTGAAAGGTTCTATGGGCAAAATCCTTCACTCTTGTGGCATAGTGCCTAAGGCATTTGATTGCTAACCAGAAGGCTGGCAGTTCAAACCCACCAACCACTCCTCGGAGGGAAGATTGGGCAATCTACTCCTGTAGAGATACTGCCTCAGAAACCCAAGAAGGGATTGCTATGAGTCGGATCCGACTCGATGGTAGCTGAGTTATTTTTTCCCCCCATGGGCAAAATATTGAACGATGACAGAAACATCAAAAGAAGATGGAAGGAATACACAGAGTCACTGTACCAAAAAGAACTGGTCAATATTCATCCATTTCAGGAGGTGGCACATGATCAAGAACCAATGATACTGAAGGAAGAAGTCAAGGCTGCACTGAAGGAATTGGCAAAAAACAAGGCTCCATTGAGAAGTTTCAACAGACAGATGCCACACTGAAAGGACTCACAACAGCTATGCCAAGAGATCTGAAAGACAACTACCTGGTCAACTGGCTGGAAGACATCCCTGTTTGTACCCATTCCAAAGAAAGGTGATCTCACAGAATGTGGAAATTATCGAACAGTATCATTAATGTCACACACAAGTAAAATCTTACTGAAGATAATTCAAAAATGGTTAGAGCAGTATTTTGACAGACAACTTCCAAAGATGCAAGCTGGATTCAGAAGACGACGTGGAACAAGGGATATCACCGCTGATGTCAGATGGATCTTGGCTCAAAGCAAAGTGTATCAGGAAGATGTTTACTGTGTTTTTTTGACTATGCAAAAGCATTTGATTGTGAGAATCAAAACAAATTATGGATAACATTGACAAGAATGGGAATTCCAGAACACTTAACTGTACTCACGAGGAACATGTACATAGAACAGTAGGCTGTCGTATGAACAGAATAAGGGGACACTGCATGGCTCCAAATCAATAAGGGAGTGTGTCCAGGTTGTATCCTTTCACCATACTCATTCCATCTGTATGCTGAGCAAATAATTGGAGAAGGTGGATTATATGAAGAACGTGGCATCAGGGTTGAAGGAAGACTCATTAACAACCTGTGATACGCAGACGACACAACTGTGCTTGCTGAAAGTAAGGATGACTTGAAGCACTTACTGAAGACTGAAGACTATAGTCTGCAATATGGATTACACCTCAATATAAAGAAAACAAAAATCCTCACAACTGGACCAATAAGCAGCATCACAATTTATGGAGAAAAGATAGAAGTTATCAAAAACTTTATATTATTTGGTTCTACAATCAACACCACTGGAAGCAGCAGTCAAGACATCAGCCAATACATTGCATTGGGCAAATCTGCTGCAAAAGACCTCTTTGAAGTGAAGAGCAAAGATGCCTCCTTTAAGACTAAGATGCACCTAACCCAAGCCATGGTATTTTCAATTGCTTCTTATGCATGTGAGAGCTGGACAAGGAATAAGGAAATCAGAAAAAGAGTTGATGCTTTTGAGTTGTGGTGTTGTCGAAGAATACTGAGACTAACGTGGACTGCTAAAAGAATTAACAGATCTATCCTGGGACATGTGCAGCCCGAATGTTCCTTGGAAGCGAGAATGGCCAAACTTCGTCTCACCTACTTTGGTCATGTTGTCAGAAGGAACCATTCTCTGGAGAAGGATATCATGCTTGGTAAAGTGGAGGGGCAACGAAAAAGGGGAAGGTCCTCAACATGGACTGACACAGTAGCTGCAATGACAGGCTCAGGGCTCAGGTACAGCAAGGATCGTGAGGCTGGCACAGGACCAGGCAGTCTTTCATTCTGCTGTACAAAGAACTATGAGTCGATTGCTTTAAGTCAGAAACAACTTGACGGCACCTAACATCACCACCACATACATGGACTACTACTCAGCCAGTAGGATAAATGAAGTCTGGTTACAATAAGGATGGAGGTTGAAGACATTATGCTGAATACAATAAGCCAACAAAAAGACCAATACTATAAAACCACATTTGTATTAAAAAACAAGAAAAAGTAAAAGTTTAGAGGTCAAAGTTTATTAGTGGTTGCCAAGTGTGGGAGGGAGGGGGCAAAGGAGGGTTAGGTTTAACAGTGATGGGAAAATCATATTAAGGGTAAAGTTGCACAGTCAATTATTGTTAACTGCTGTCAAGTAAGTTGTACACCTCTAAAAAGCTAAATGGCAAACACTGTGTGACACATAATATTTACAACAAAAAGAATTAACTGCTGAGGATGCTTATATATGGCCTAACAGTTCATGGGATTTGGTTCTCTGGTTTGGAGGTTTAAAGCCACAGTTACACCAGACAGCCCACTAACTGGACTAATAACATGGTACACAGTGCCTGGAGTCTTGCTAGCAGCCATCCAAATCACAACAACTGGTCTCTAATCATTTTGAGCAACAGTGAAAGGAAGAGTCAGGAACAGATGCAGGACATGTAATGCATGGCTAATTGCCTCCAAGAACAAGTGCCTACTTTGCCATGAGACCAGAAGAAATGGATGATGTCTGGCTACCATCAGATCAAAGATTGCACAGAAGAATCCTGATCAAAAGTGGGAAAATGCAGAACAGAATTTCAAGTTTTCATGGACTCTAGATTTCCTGGAGCCATGGAGACTGGTTGAACCCCTGAAACTACTGCGCTGAGATAATCTTTAAATCTTAAACCAAAAGGATTCCTTAAAGTCTTCCTAAAACCAAAAAACACAGTTTAGCTTAAATAGTATTAAAAGTCTACTTTGAGCATTACGATCTTTTAAGAACCAGCAACATGAATTCACCAGAAATAGATCCACTGACTTATGGTCAG
The DNA here is from genome assembly GCF_000298275.1 of Orycteropus afer afer. Taxonomy (NCBI): domain Eukaryota; kingdom Metazoa; phylum Chordata; class Mammalia; order Tubulidentata; family Orycteropodidae; genus Orycteropus; species Orycteropus afer. Next base: position 1,348,534 of record NW_006922202.1, read on the forward strand.
CTGATTTTTGACAAAAGACTGAAATACAGTAAATAGGGAAGAGATTGTCTGTTTAACAAATGGTGGTGGCAAAACTGGACATCCATTTGCAGAAAAATGAAACAAAATCTGAACCTCACACCATACACAAAAACTAACTCCAGATGGATCAAAGACTTAAATGTGAAACCTACAACTACAAAGTTCCTCAAGGAAAAAATAGGGGCAAATTTAGGGGTGCTAATTTATGGGAGCTCTGGTAGCATAGTGGCTAAGGCACTTGACTGCTAACCAGACGGCTGGCGGTTCAAA
>NW_006922202.1:1349604-1396959 GCF_000298275.1 Orycteropus afer afer
GTCAAGTGCCTAAGGCACTATGCTACCAGAGCTCTCCACTACTTCTGCATTATTCTTTAAGGTTGCATAGTATTCCATTGTGTGTATGTACCAGAGTTTGGTTATCCATTCTTCTGTTGATGGACACCTAGGTTCTTTTCATCTTTTTGCTATTGCGGATAGTGCTACAATGAACATGGGTGTGCGTGTGTCTGTTCTTGTCACATCTTTAGGATATATACCCTACCTAGGATAGGATATATACCCTATCCTAAAGATGTAACAAGAACAGACACACGCACACCCATGTTCATCGTAGCACTATCCGCAATAGCAAAAAGATGAAAAGAACCTAGGTGTCCATCAACAGAAGAATGGATAACCAAACTCTGGTACATACACACAATGGAATACTATGCAACCTTAAAGAATAATGCAGAATATGCAAAACACCATATAACGTGGATGAACTTGGAGGATCTTATGCTGAGTGAAATTAAGTCAATCACAGCAGGGCAAATACTGTATTAGTTCATTATTGTAAAAAGTCAAGGAAAGGTTTATATATGGAAGAAAACTTTCTTTGTTGGTTAACAGGGGTGTGGGGGGGAGGGAACACTGCAAAAAGAAAAAAGAACCAGCTATATGGGTTCAACTTGATAAAAACAACTTGCAAGATTAGATGGGAACCTTAGGAGGCAGTGAATTTATGCTAATGAGGGACAACTCAGAGAATGGTTGCACAAACTGAAGAATTTAATCATCATAATTAAACTGCACATAAAGAAGCTGTTGAATTGGTATATGTTTTGCTGTAAATATTCTCAACAATAACATAATAAAATTTAGAAAAAAAAATAACTGGATCATTCATTTAATCTATAGCTTGTATTTTCAAAATATTTATCATGTTATGTGAGGGGCATTAATATATTAGTACATTTAAAAAACCCAAACTCAATGCCATGGAGTTGATTCCAACTCTTAGCGACCCCTACTGGGTTTCTGAGGCATTATCACTACGGAAGTAGATTGCCCAAATATTCAGTGTTCTAAGATTTTTGATACATGCATATGTTCATGCTATATGAACAGACAACTGAATTTTACAAACTGTGGCCCAAGTTCCACATCCATCAAGAATGATATACTGATCTTACCCTTACTACAACAGAAACGATTCTTGAGATTGTTAGCCGTTACTCAACATCCATTTAGCCATTCTTCCACATTCATTAGAATTCCTACATTTTGGCTGGGCAAATGGTCAACCAAAATAAAGATTATACTCTTCATTCTACTTTACTGCTAAATGTAGCAGCTGTGTAAGTTACAGCCAATGGTATCTAAGTTAAAATCACACATGCAAGTTCAAGCATATGATCTTAACAGAAAGAGGCATGTCTTATCTTTCCCCTTTCTCAGACAAAATGTAGCAGTATATACATACAACGGACTACGATTCAGCCATAAAAAAAAGTAGAGGGTCAGTAAAAAAGGTGAAGAGTCTCAATGAGATGGATTGACACAGTGGCTGCAATGAGGGGCTCACAAGCATAGCAATGACTCTGAGAATGGCTCAGGAGCAAGAAGCATTTCCTTCTATTGTACACAGGGTTATTGTGAGTCAGAGCCAATTGGATGGCACCTAAAAATTTTTACCGGAAATAGATTAAAAATATAACAGAGTAAAGAGCATAGAGATTTGTTTGTCATTCATTTTGATGTCAAAAAGTCACTGAGTTAACTAGACAAAGGAAAAGATCAAAACTGAGGTCAAGAAAATGTTTGCTCCAGGATCCTTGGATTTTCTTTATACAAAATTATGTTTAAATTATGAGCTAAATAATTCACTACTTTAAAGATTAAAAGCCTGCTCATAAACCATCTCTAGTTTGATTAATAAGTAAGCCAAATACCAACTTTTGCAAATCTAGTATGCAACACCACTCCGATTATAAGAAATAAGCATGTATTTGATTAACTTAGCACTACATTAAACAATTATCAAATTATAGAATCCTATTCCATCAAATTGCAAAGTCATAGAATTGTGGAGTCTTTCTGCTCACAGTGCCATTAAGCTTTTTTACTTCACTATTGGAATCTACTCAATGGCAACCAACAACAACGTGAAAATATATAAATGTACAATAATTACAGAATCATTTGTATTAGATTATATCCTCTTTTAATAATAAAAATAGTTCTGAAACAGATTATCAACCATGTTTAAATCAGTGTATACTAATGAAATAGGCTTACTTGCTTAAATTCTGAGCTGAGATTACAGACAAGCTATAAAAACAAATTTTGATTATATACGCTTAAGCAGTTAAAAAAATTCTTATGAGGACAAAGAATGAGGCTGAAGGGAATTCAGCTGGGGAAAAAGGAAAAGGCAAAGTGATGATGACAGCATGCAAATAATAAAAGGGAAAAGGCCAACATACATACATATTTCAAAACGTCCCACAACAAAAGTTTTAAAAGCCCTTGTCTTTCACACTTCCGCATAAAATCTGGCCCAGAAGCCAGGCTTATTCTTTATTCCCCTAAATCAGCAGAGTTATGGGTTAAAAAAGGATTTGAAAGCTAACCTGGAAATCTGACCATTCTCAATCTTTCTTAATGGGTAATGTGGCTAAAACGATGGACTCCAGCGCATACTAGGGATCATGAAGATGGCACCAGACTTTGAAAACTTTAATTTTGTTATACACAGGGTCACCATGAATTGGAGCCAACTTGATGGCAACTAACAACACAAAGCAAAAATTATCCATGCCAAAATTATCTTCATTTATGTCTGAAACTATGAAGCTTCTCCTGTCCATCCTGCATTAGAAAGGACTCCAAAATAATTTTCTGAGGAAAGTTCTGCTTCACCTTAATATATTTAAAATTTGGTATGAGAAATTATACCCAAAACAGGTTATTTGAAAATTTATCCTGGGACTAAGTCAGACCATTATATTGGTCCTTAAAGTACAGTTTATACTGGGATACATATTGAGGGATATTACAAGGAAGCGCCCTATGTACATCATAGGTATGCTGTGAGATGATATTATTTTATCACAAGGTGCCCTGGTGTCACAGTGGTTAAGGACTCAGCTGCTAACTGAAAGGTTGGCAGTTCAAAGCCACCAGCTGCTACATGGGAAAAAAGATGTAGCAGTCTGCCTCTGTAAAGATTTATAGCCCTATGGGGCAGGTTCTACTTTCTCCTATAGGGTAGCTTTGAGTCAGAAGTGACTCAACAGCAGAGTGGCTATTATATCATACATGATGGTAAAACTGTGAATAAATTTTTTTTCCAGTTTTACTGTCAGATAGTTTTTCTATTCCTAGGTGTTTCCTTGTTTTACCTTAAGAACACTTTAATCTTTACTTTAGAATGTTTTCCTCCTCACAATGACTGCTAGAAATCTGAGAGCCAAGGCTGTGCTCCACTTGCAGCATGCATTTTATTTACTATCTTAATTCCTAGTCCACCACTCTATCCTGCCCTACTTTTCCTTTTCCTTGTGTTATTTTCTTAGTCAAAACGCACTGAACGCCTACTATTAGCTAGGCACTATTCTAAACACTTGGGGAATATCAGTGAACAACATATAGAGAGCAATGGGGACTAGCTATTACTCTATATATGTGGAGCTAAATTATGTAATTTTTATAATGTGTAATAATTAAAGTGCTTACGCGTATACTCCCATAAATACTTTGTGGAATAAAACAGTACTGTCAAAACTATGAAGGATCTTGGATTTCACTCTTGCACACCAACAAGCTACCTTACTGTTTCATGGATGCTGACAGAAGAGATGAGACCACTGACTCAGAAACAAAGAATTTTGTCATTCACAGCACAGCAAGCAGCACTATCATGTTATATTGGTTCCTCTTGCTCTTCAAGTTCCAGAAGGGCATTGCAGGTGGGCCTAGACACATGCTTGCTTATACAGTGGGATAAGATAAAAGGAGAGGAATATTGAGTGTGGAGAATTTATTGCTTTAATAGTGAGAAATAATCAAGTCTGCTCTGTGGGGCAGAGAGTGGGAAACAAATATTACTACTTCATCCTTCAAGAATGCTTGTTGCATCTGCAACCTATACAACTATGAGACCAGAAGAACTAGATGGTGCCCAGCTACCACTGCCATCCACTTGGAAGGGATGTAGGAGATCCTGCATAAAGAGGGAGAACAATGTGGTACAAAACTCAAAATCATTTGGAGGCAAAAAAAAAAAAAAAAAAGAAGGTGGGGACCAGGTTTGCTGGTCCAATAGAGCCTGGTGTAACCACTGAGACTATGGCCCCTAGCTGCCCTTCAGGTCTGGAATTGAACCCACAACTGTGGTTTCCAGCCAAACAAAGTACAGGCATGTGAGTTAAACATTTACCTCAAGTAGACACACGCCCTAGAGAGAACAATCATGGGAGAAGGAAGGGCTACTTATGCACAGGGAGATAGCTCAGGGTGCAGAAGAGTATGAATGGATGGACACTGGGAGGAGGTAACTATGGGGAGGAAGTGAGAGGGGAGCTGCTGCATTGTAAATTTTGGTCAATGACATGAGACAAAGTATATGTGAACTGCTGTATGAAAAGTGAATTTACTCTGTAAATCTTCACCCAAATCCAAAAAAAAAAAAAAAAAAAAAAGAATGCTTGTTGCAAACAAAACCCTAAGAAATGGCCTGGGTAAGGGGTCCCTGGGTAGTCCAACTGGTTAACGTGCTCAAAAGGCTAGAAGTTCAGATCCACCCAAAGCACTTTGGAAGAAAGGCTTGATCTATTTCTGATAAATCGGCCAGTGAAAACCCTCTGGAGCACAGGTCTACTCTGAAACACCTGGATCTGTGAGCCAGAAGTGACTGTGTTATCAGGACTTTGTATTCTTGTCATACCCAGCCAAGAATGTGAATGGACACTCAAGGTCTATAGTGGCCCTCTCCAAAAAATGTAAGTTAAATAAAAAATTAGTATTACTATGAACAGAAAAATTACACTAAACTTTAAGGAGCTCTGGTAGCATAGTGCCCAAGGCACCTGACCCCTAACCAAAAGGCTGGTGGTTCAAACCCACCACCCACTCTTCAGAAGGAAGGTTGGGCCTTCTACTTCCATAGTGATACTGCCTCGGAAACCCGAGGGGGTCGCTATGAGTCTAGTCCGACTCAATGGCAAGTAACAACAACATACTAAACTTTAAGCTCCGTGGAAATAGATGCTAAGCATTATTTTATTCAACTCTGTATATCCACTGCCTACCATACTACTGGCACAAAATATTCAATAAATGAATAAAGCCAAAGACAACTCATTTTTAACAAAGTTTCTTCAAATTAATAATTATTCTTCACCCTAAATTTAAGTACAAAATGGAAGATAGTTTTTTCTTTCTTTTAGTGAAATGAATTCTATCTTGAATCACCTTTACCTAATAAGGAATGTTTAAATCCGTTTTTAGTCCATTTCGACCTGCTAACACTAATTAAAGATGCATCCTTAAAGCATCTTTCTAGTATCCATAATAGACTAAATAACTAGTCTACAACTTTCTCCCTCTAAAACTCCTTGCTTTGTAACATCCATTTCTGGCATTCATAAATCTCTCCTACAGACATACATATTTGACAGGGAAAAAAAAAGGAACAGTCCTCTTTATTTAAAAAATACTTCTTTGTACTAATTTTGCTGACTATAACCGACTCAATGGCACATAACAACAACAACAAAGCTAAATGAAATTTGAGAACCAGTTTAGAGCATTGTTCATGTGCTTGGAAGTAGAAAGACTTACAATCTACTCCAGTCCAAAACCAAAACAAAACCTACTGCCATCAAGTCAAGTCTGACTCATAGAGACCCACATTAGGTTTCTGAGGCGGTAAATCTTTATGGAAGTTGATTGCCCTATCTTTCTTCCCCAGAGTGGTTAGTGAGTTTGAACCCCCAACCTTCTGGTTAGCAGTCAAATGCCTTAGACATTTCACCACCAGAGCCAGTCCATATGCCATAAATTGCTTATTAGTGATCTTGGGAAATAAACCACTCTTGAAATCTTGGGTTACTCAAGACAACATACTAAATTTATAGATTAACTTTAAGATTAATATCAGTACTGTGACAGTTAAGGTTGTGTGCCAACTTTGCTGGATCATGATCCTAAGTAGTTTAAGCAGCTGTGGTATGGTCATTCCCATGACGAGATCTGGTGTAAGGTAATCAGTTACCTCCACGGTGGGATATGATGTGAGCAGCCAATCAGTTGAAAGGGATTTCCTCAGGGGTGTGGCCTGCTTCATTCTTACACACACACACACACACATAAGTATATATACATACACACATGAACATGCACATTTTTGCACACATACATATCCACATACCTCCTGGGGAAACTCTCATTCTTTCTGTTGGATCTGGATCCTACGTCTAGCTTACTACCATCTGGTTTTTGGAGCTGAACCAGTGGCCTGCCATATTGCCTGCCCATCTTGGAATTGTTGCCTTCGCTGCCTGTAAGGCAACAATCTGCCACTCTAACTGCCAATCCTGGATTTGTCATCCACTGAAGTCAACAGCCTGCCATGTTGCCTGCTGATCTTGGGTTCATCAGCCCCTGCAGCTGCGCTGAGTCAGGAAAAGCTTCCAGCTTTACGTGTGACCCACAAAAGGAGTTGCCAGCCTCTACAACTGTGTGAGCCATTTCCCTGAGATAAATTTCTCTCCTTCTCTCCACACATACACACAAGCTTATTGGTTTTGCTTCTCTAAAAGACCCCGCCTAAGACAATTATCTACAGTTCTAAAGATTTCTGTGAAACGTTAATGAGATAACACCAGTAAAATACTTTTGCACACTACTTGGCACATTAATATCCACACAAATTTGCCATTTTATTCATTTATTTTATATATCATTTGTGTTGAGAAAGGAATTCTATTTTTATAAACTACCTACAAACTCTCCTTAAATCCATTTTCTCAAAAGTTTTGGTATTAAACTAGTTTCCTGACAACATACATAAACCAGCATTAACAGGTCAAAGACTAACTTATCATTTTAAGAGTCTAGTAACTTTCAAGCTCTGAGAAGTTTGTAAATAGATTTACTACTAACACAAAACTAGGAATTAAGATTTACTATAACTAATTTACTAATGGGTGAAGAAATCACTAAAAGAAGGAAACAAACACAAACTGGCCATGGAAGACCAATAAATAACATGGTAAAACTCAACATGGACAAGTACAAGATAATAAAGAACAGATAGGGCTCCAAAATCTGTAAGAATTAGTGGGTATTAGAAATTTAGGAGCTCTGGTAGCATAGTAGCTAAAGCACTTGACTGCTAACCAGAAGGCTGGCGGTTCAAACCCACCAGCTACTCCTCGGAAAGAAGGTTGGGCAATCCTACTTCCATAGTGATACTGCCTCGGAAACCCAAGGAGGGGTCGCTATGAGTTGGGGCCAACTCAACGGCACATAACAACAACAACAACAACAACAGAAATTTTATACCAATTATGATTTAACTACAGAGCAGTGAAAACCCACTCAGCAGCTCTGCAAAAGAAAAACCTGGCCATAAAGACTACAACCTGGAAAACCCCATAGGGGCACTTCTATTCTGTGACATGAGTCATTACTGAGTGGAAATTGACTCAAGGCCATCTAATAAAAACCATAATTTAACTAAAAGAATCACTAGTTCAATAGAGCACCATTTGCATATCTTTTATCTCCTTTCCCCCAATGATTCCATTAAAATGAAAATAAAGACATAAAGAATAAAAAAGTCCATAACAACAAAGAGAACAAGAAGTGAACTTAACAAGCAGATGAAGTATTTCAACACATTTCTGGAAGATGAAAAGAATAAGAGATTAATCAGACAAAGCATTAAAAAGCCACAGTCTATATGAGACCAGGAAGAACTAGATGGTGCCCGGCTACCACTGTCAACCACTCAGAAGGGGATCTATGTAGGAAATCCTGGATAGAGAGGGAGAACAATGTGGAACAAAACTCAAAATCATTTGGAAAAAAAAAGGGGGGATTTGCTGGTCTGATAGAGCCTGGTGGAACCACTGAGACTATGGCCCCTAGCTGCCCCTCAGGTCTGGAATTGAACCCACACCTATGTCTTCTAGCCAAACAAAAGACAGGCATAGGAGTTGAACATTTACCTGAGGTAGATATACTCCTTGGAGAGAACAATCATGGGAGAAAGAAGGGCTGTTCATGCACAGGGAGACAGCTCAGGGGGCAGGGGTGCATGGAGGGATGGACACGCAAGAGGTGGCTGTCGGGAGGAAGTGGGAGGAGAGGTGTTGCATTGTGGTGAACTGTGCTCAATGTCATGAGACAAAAGTGTATGTGAACTGCTGTATGGGAAGTGAATTTGCTCTGTAAATTTTCACCCAAATCACAATTTAAAAAAATAATAAAATAACCAAACCAAACTCACTGTTTAGAAAAAAAAAAAAAAAAGCCACAGTCTAAAGATAAAGAAGCTGCAAGCTTAAGGAGCCACACTGACCAACAAACATTTAGAGTCTCTAGAAACAAAAATGATACAAAGAAGTTAGTGAGCCAAGACAGAAATAAGCAATTAACTGACATTGATCAAACCCTTTCCTTTCCTCCCCTCCTACATCAGTATCCAACAAAGACTACAGCCAGGCATCAGAGCCCAAGAAAATATTTTCTTATCCTTAACTGAAACAAAATGAACCTCAGGAAATAAGGTAGTTCTCACCTAATGATAACATGCTTCTTAATTTATTACCTTATTAAGAAATTCCTCAAAATAGCTGCAAGCTAGCTATCTAACATATCACAGGTAAAGCTGGAAGCTTTTCCTGACTCACCCAGCTGCAGGGGCTGATGAACCCAAGATCAGCAGGCAACATAGCAGGCTGTTGACAAATCCTGGATGACAAATCCAGGATTGGCAGTTAAAATGGCAGATTGTTGGCTCACAGGCTGTGAAGGAAACAATTCCAAGATGGGCAGGCAATATGGCAGGACAATGGTTCAGCTCCAACAGTAACTTCTTCTTGTTGTGTGCCTCTGAGTGGACTCTCATTCATATCAACCTTACATGACAGAACAGAAATGCCTCATAGGGTTTCCTATGTTGTAATCTTTATGGGAGCAGAACAGCAGGTCATCTTTTCTCTCACAGCTAAGTGGGTTCAAACAGCCGACCTTCAAATCAGTAGCCAACCATTTAACCACTATGCCATTAGGACTCTCAAATTTGACATAAGTTTCCTATTTCCCTCCATTTTAAATATGAAGTAATCAACAATAATCAGACATTAGAAGAAAGCCTGTTAACACTACGGAAAATATCAAGATAAACAAATAGAAAACAAACATAATTCAAACTATGGAAGATCCTCTTAACATATTCATGAGAACAGAATGCCGTTTAAAAAAAATGGTATGAAGAGAGCACAAAAAAGAGTTGTTAGAAAAGTAACATAATTGTCAAACTCAGATATTCAAAGAGATGGAAAATATGAGTAAGGAATCTCTAAAGAGATACAAAGCAAAAAGGCAGAAACAACAGAATAAACAGTTAAGAAACATGGGGGTTAATACAGAAAGATCAACATCTGACTAATAAGTTTTCAGAAAAAAACTAAGAAAATTGCCCAAACTTGAAAGGATCACTCTTGAAATTGAAAAGGTCCACCAAGTCCCTAGCAAAAATAAATGAAAGACTAAAACCAGACAATCACTGTAAAATTTCAGAATACCAAAAGATATGGAGATCCTAAAAGCTGGGATAGAAGGAAGGACACCCAACAATGCAATGAGACTCATGTAAGAATAGTAACCCATTAGCACTATCAGATGTGAAACAAAAACCTTCTCCAAATAAGATATACAAATGCTCAAAAAGCACATAAAAAGATGGTCAACATCTTAGTCTTAGAGAAATGCAAATCAAAACCACAGTGAGATACCTCTTCACACCCACAAGGATGGTGGTGATCATAAAAACAAAAAATAACAAGTGCTGATAAAGATGTGAAGAAACTGGAACTTGTGTGCATTACTGCTGGTAGGAATGTAAAATGGTGCAACTGCTGTGGAAAACAGTTTGGCAGGGTCTCAAAATAAAATACAAACCTGCCATATGACCCAGCGATTCTACTCCTACTTATATCCCCAAACGACTTGAAAGCAGAGACTCACACAGATACTTGAATATAAGTGTTCACAGAAGCATAATTCATTAGAGCCAAAAGGTAGAAGCAATCCAAGTGTCTATCAACAGATTAATGTAAAACAAAATACAGTCCATATAGGGGACAAAATTCTGATGTGTGCTACAACATAAGTGAATCTTGAAAATATTATGCTAAGTGAAAAGAAGTCAGACACAAAAGGAGTTACATGAAATACTTAGAACAGGCAAATAAATGCATAGAGACCAGAGACCAAGGGTTGAGTGGCTACCAGGTGCTGATGGGTGAGGTGGTGGAGGGAGTTATGGCTTAAAGGGTACTGAGTTTCTGTTTGAGAGTAACGGAAAACTTCTGGAAACAGTGATGGTGGATGCATAACATGGTAAATGTAATTAATGTCAATGAATTATACAATTAAAAATAGTTAAAATGGCAAAATGTACACTGTATTTTACCATCAATTTAAAAAAAAACAGTTAAAAAATTTTTGTGCCTAACAAACAATAAATCACTCTATTGCCAAGAATTTGTAAAATGAGTCTTAACATGTATTACAATACTTTGCTCACAAGAAAAGCAGCACAAGCTTAAAATTTTATTAAGTAATACCACTTCATGTTGTTTAACATCAATTGAATTCATGATAGGAAACTTAGCGAACAGTCTGCTTTACAGTTGAGGGGAAAAAACATGTAAGTACATAACACGAAGCAACATTTAGAAAATACACAGAATACCTCTAAGGATTCAATGACTTTATTTGCTTTAACTCTGAATACCATGCTACAGAAGAGTTTTCGTTTATTTAACATAGTGAATGATGATTTTTTAAGTCATGATGCCACTAGGAAAAGACATCTTGGGTTCACTGAAGGATGCAGTGGCTACACATTCTATTTGAATGGAACCCAAACCAAAAATCCACTGCCAAAGAGTCAGTTCCAACTCACAGTAGCCCTACAGGGCACAGAACAGCCCCATTTGGTTTCCAAGGCTATCTTTACAGAAGCAGACTGCCTAATCTTTCTCCAACTGAGCGGCAGCTGGTTAAAACTACTGACCGTTTTGGTTAGTAGCTGAACATTTTTTTAACTACTATTCCAGCAGAGCCCCTATCTGAATGAAAGGCTGCTTTAAATACCCATAAATCTACACAAGGCTGTCTTGCTGGTCTGAAGACACTGTTTAAGCATACAGTAAAAAACTAACAGATCAAATTATAAACACTGAACAGTTTCTTTTCAATATACTGTGTAAAGAAATGGATTATAAATACACTACTTGTTTTTCACACTTATGTATCATAACTATCAATGTAAAAGGGGAACACATGTTTGTGAAATGAGATTAAAATAATTTGTTCGTAACACTGATAATGCTAGTAAAAATAACTTCAAAGATTTTGAACATACTCCTCAAGTGGTATACACATATGTAACAATGTATTCAGAATCTTGGACCTATTATTTGGGAAAATATTATTTTCTAACTTAAGGATAAGAAAACAGTAACTTTTTCAGAATATCAATAATTGGCTTGATAACCAAGAACAAACAACACGTAACTGTTTTCCTAACTCACTGGAATAAAACAAATAAAAAAAAACCCAATATATTACTGGCACCTCTATAAAACATACCTAAACACAGCAATAACAGAAAGAAATCCATTACAGAGTTAAGGAATCTACTGGTTGCTCTCTCTCAATCAAAGTGAAACAGCACTCCAACTTTTATACATCTGACAGTGCTAAAAAGTAATCCTGTTTCTTTCCTACTTTCCTAATTTTTAAAGCTACAATTTTTGGAGGTAGTTAAAATATAATGCAAGCTACTCTATTATATCAGGCCAAAAAATGGTCTTTGACAAGCAGAACAAATCAAACTAATTCAATACAGTAGAGAACAAGGCATTGCAGTTACTCTCTTTCTTAATTTTAGCACTGTCAAAATCAAAGTTACAAAACACTACAATCTATAGCTTTAACTGGCCAGAGGAACACTGACAGGGTCATTTCCCTGCTGGACTTCAGTCATGACAATTAATTAGTAAGTTTCTACAGATGCAGGTATAAACATCTGACTAAGATCTATGTAGTTTTTTTTTTTTTTAAACAAAAAGCTGAAGAGTTTATGAACAGCTAAAAAGTTATAAAAGCTGACCACATGAAGTTTTCATTAAGACAATAAAATGTCTTCTTTGAACTCTCAAATCTAAAATTATTTCAAAATAAAAAGTTAAAACAATTTTTTCCCAAAAATATTTTCCACTTTGCTATTTTTTAGAAAATGGACAGGCCTTTTACTAAATCCAACATCACAAAGGGCAAAGGAAACTTTGAAGCAATCAAGATAAATCTCCTGCCTGATGGCACGTTCAACCTAAACAATCCTAAACAGACAAGCTTTATTATTTTAAGTATCTTCCACATATTCCCTTGTCTATCTTAGAAACATACATACCACACATATATTAATACAAACAACTCTGCTAGAGAAGCAAGAAAAGTAATTGTAGCAAACAAATTTTGATAAGGGAATTTAGAAAATATTTCTTCTTAAATTTTAAACTTAAAACAAAAAAGTTTTAAGTTTAAAAACTAACAGAACTTAAGCATTAATAAATCACACCTCATTTTTTTTTCTTAAGTACTTCAGTAAAGGCATTTAAGTCTTCTATGAGCAAAAGAAATCATCAAAACTGAAGAGATTTTTCACATCAGTAAGAACTTTTCATAGCAACAGACATCAATTCTTTTTAAAAAGGACAGTAAGTAGAATTCTGGTAGTATTACTAAAGGACTGGAATTTTATAAGTCAAATTGAATGACATAAGCCCCAATTCGAGGCCCAGTATAACATCTTTGAGGCTAATTGTATTTCCAATAACAAGCACATAAATTCAATTAAGTGTTCTGATGAATTTGGACTAAAATGGGAAACCATGCACATAACTTAAAATTGTCAAAAGTGTTTGGCGATAAAAAATAGTTAAATCTACTGTACTGACACAGGCACCAAAGTCAAAAACTTGAACAATGCATACATAAAACAAAATTGTAAAAGCTTTAAAACATTTAGAATACAACAACAAAAACAATGTAAGCCTAAGCAATAACACAACACAATGTATATAATTCAGAGATATACCATTAGCAGGCAATTCAAAAAGACCTCAGTGTTAAAAACTTGTTAAAATGAAAGTAATTCCTAGCAGTCAAAGTGCTGAGGTTTTCAGGTAGAATAATCTGACAAACTTAGGGGTGAACAGCAGACCACCGGTTTCAAACTTTAAGTATTACTATATTAAATTTAAAATATTAGGTAGAAAATATTAAAAGATAATGAAAAACACACTGGAAAACTATAGAGCAACACAAATCTATAGTCATTGAAAAAAACAGACCAACACCACATAAACCTGTGAACTACTCTAGGGAATAATGGGAGAAAGCCTTCTCTATGGGAAGCTCATTTTCGTTTATCTAATTTTAGCTTACAGAATAGCTAATTGCCTCAAAGTTTATAGTAATTTTTCTTTTCTTTACTTTATAAAAGAAAACCTACATGCTGTCCACATAGTAATTTAACTCCAAAGTACTTTCTCATTAAAAATCATTTAGCCCTACAAAAGTTACTATTCCCAATCTTTTTGCTGCTTCAACTATAGATCCCAGAATCAGCTGTCCAATGGAAATATAATGCAAACCATATATGCAATTTTAAGCTGTGAAAGAGTCACTATAAAAGAGGCAAAAAGAAAATGTTTTATCAAAAATAGCCAAAATATCATTTCAACATGTAATCAGAATTTTAAAAATCTGGTAAAATAGTTTACATACATATATATATATATATATATATATATATATATATATATATATATATGTGCATATATATAGACATTCAAATCCAATGGGCATTTTACAGCACATCTCAATTTGAACTAGCTACATTTCAAGTGCTCAATAGCTATATGTAGTTAAAGGTTACTGTATTGAACAGCACAGGGCTAGAGTTATTTGTCTGGGTTTTGAGATGCATGGAACAAAATACCAAAGGATCTGAATAAAGAAGTAAAGAATACAGTAAATGTGAAGAGCTGCTAGGGACACTGAAAAAGTGTCAAGCGCACAATTCATCCTTCTCCCTTGACTCCAGATAGGCCTATGCCTAGGATAACATGTCCCAATTTGCCAGGGAGAATCCAACTTATACTGTTGTTATGACATAGTTATTAACAACACCTTTTAATTCTCAAAAGTGTCCCAATTTAGATAATAAATTATATGGTCATCCTACCTACAACATCCTGAGAGATAAAGTCACACTCCTTGAAAGAAAATTTAGTTTAAGTTCTAATTCTGATGCCTAGAAAAGAAGTCTTAAATTCAAAGGGAAAACCCTAAATTCTCTATCCTCATCATCACTAAAAAAAAAAAAAAAAAAAAAGGTTGCTGAAAATTTATTTTAAATTGCAGACTGAAAAAAAAAAAAAAAAAAAGTAAGAATTACCTGTTGAACAAGGCATCTGGAAATTGGGATCATTGCTATCCAAAACAGGCAAACAGAACTGGTTACTTGCAGATCCTAGCATAGGATCCTTATCGCTGAGCATGTTCTTCAGCGAGTCCTCTAAGACATTTTGACTTGTACTAAAATCCTCACAGACTTCATTCTCCAGGTTGGATCCTAGAAATAGGGCATCATCTAAGTGTTCAGTAGGAATTAAATGATTAAATGTATCAACTATATCCATGAAGACTTCTGTGTGTCTTTCAGCCCTATAGAAAGACAAAAAAAATACCATAAGAAATAAAGCTATCAATTGAAAATCACCTAAAACCAAATTATTTTAATAGTTTTGAGTCTAAAAACACACGTAAGGTATTTCTGAATGGCTGTTTAAAAAAATTCCTCAATGTTTTTAGAAAATACATTTGGAGTAAAATGAATCTTTACTAAATAATGTTTCTTCATCATGCATGAAGAGTATCAGTTTACCAGAAATTCTATTAAATGTTTACTTGGTTCATTAATTTTAGGAGGAAAAAAAAGCTAAGTATATAATCTTTTGATTTAACACATTTGAAAGAAATACATGGTTTAAACCATAAAAACCATGTTTTTAACCATAACTTTTTCATAAATTAATTAGACATTGCTTTTACAGTAAGTCCATATAAAAGAGCGGAAAATCAAATCTTTTAAATTATTGTCTTATACCAATTAAAACTGTTAAGTAGCCTTGTTTTATTTACAAAGCATTTAAATTAAAGAAAGATATAGATACAAAAAAGTTTTTTTTCTGGGAGTAGGAAAAGAAAATGGAAAGAAATTTAAACTCAACAAATCAGAACAACAACAAAACTACACACGCATACACAAGCGTGCACATAGAATTTTTTAAAACTATTAAGTTATTAGTGTTACTAAAATTCGAAACAATATAAATGTCCATTTATCTACCAAAATTTTCTCGGAAAAAAAAAAAAAACTAACCTTGAACTCTTTCTCCTATAAAACTGGGGAAGGGTAAGTTCAAAGATACTCTACCATTTATTGACTATGTTACACGGCGGCACTGTGCATTTTACTTATCTGTACATCACTGTTGAAACCACTCCCCACCCCACTCCACCCCCAAAAACAGAAACACCTACTGCTGTCAAGTACATGCCAACTCATAGTGACCCTGTAGGATGAAGCAGAATTGCCCAATAGGATTTTCAAGGCTGTAATCTTTACAGAAGCAGACTGACTCATATTTCTCCCATAGAGAGTCTGGTGGTTTCGAACTACTGACCTTTCAGTTAGCAGCTGAGCGCTTAACCACTGCACCACCAGGGCTCCTTTTATATCATTTAGATACTTGCTTTACAAAGAACAAAAAAACACAAAGAGTTTAAAAGCCTTCCCAAAGTCACAAAACAGAAGCAAGAGTCAAACGTAGGTTTCAAGCTTCCCAGCCCATGCCCATAATTTTTTACACCAAGCTAACCAAAGAAAGGAACCAAATGCACTGCCGTCAAGCCGGACCCGACTCATAGAGACCCCTACTTGGGTTTCCGAGGCAGTATCACTATGGAAGTAGATTGCCCAACCTCCTTCTGAAGAGTGGCTGGTAGGTCTGAACTGCCAGCCTCCTGGTTAGCGGTCAAATGCCTTAGGCACTAAGCCATCAGAGTCCTACACTGAGCTAAGGAGCTGGAAAAATTTAACTAGAGGCTCTCCTTTAAAAGCAATTTCACCCATTTTCACCCGTTGCCTTAATCCTGGGAAAAGAGAGGGATGAACTGCAAAGGGGCAGTAAGATATTTTGGGGATGGTGGAAAAAATGTTTTAAATTTTTATTGTGGTGGTGGTTTCATGGATGTACATACCTGCCGAAATTCATTAAGGTGCTCTTATTAAATGAATGCAATTTATTATACCACAACTAATAAACACAGAAGCAAGGATGGGAAGACTTTGATTCAAACACTTTAGACATTTTATCAGGAGGGACCAGTCCATGAAGAAAGATAACATGCTTGATCAAGTGTTAGCAAAAAAGAGGAAGATTTTCAACAAGATCAACTGACAAGGCTTTAACAATGGGCTTGAACATAGCAATGATTTTGAGGATGGTCTAAGACAGGGCAGTGTTTTGTTCTGTTGTACATTGGGTTGCCATGAGTTGAAAATGACTTAACAGCACCTAACAACAACAACTAAAAAAATATAATTTCCTCACTTTCATGAGTTAATTGCCTTCTGAATGTACCAGAAGTTTTAGTACTTCTCCTCAAATTTAATATTTACACTGAATACTAATAAACCTTGCAATACAATGCTAACTATTTTATTAACTTGCTATTTGCATGCATTTCCTAATAATAACATAAACAGCAAATTACAATTAGCAATGCTGATGAAAGCCAGGAGAAGTTCCTTTAAGATTTAATTCCTCACAGCTATGTGATCTCAGTCCCTAGGAAAGAAAGCCAATACTTCAATACACACTGAATCTACATAATGACAACTGCTTTGGGGTTTTTGTTTTAGTACTTCCACTAATGCTTCTTGGGTCTAAAGAAAACTAGTAAATTGTAGTAATTAAGAAAAACTTACAAAAAAAATTTTACTGTTTACAAAATTAAGTAGACAGAACTACCAACTAATTAACTTAGCAGAATATACTAGAATCCAAAGTTTACTGCCAGCCAAAATTACCTTCTATTCAGAGTTACATCCCAATTAGTAACCTCTTTCTTTCCAGAGAAGTCAAAGAGAAAAAAAGATAATTCCACCTGAGAACAAATGGCTAACATTTCTTTCTAAAAAATGGTATGCTGAATCTCATGAATACGCACACAACTCCATAGTAACACAAGCTAGTAAATTCTACAAACTTCGCCTGTTCTGTCTTTCTGTTGCACTATTACTACTCACTGTGTGCTTTCAAGTGGTGAGGACACTGGGAACACTGAGAAGTAACAATCACACAGATCAAGATCACAAAGCAATAAGGAAAAACAGCCATTTCTAAATAGTTACCTTAGTTACAGTTTTTTTTTTCAATAGTACTGCTATTGTTGTTGTTGTTGTGTGCCATTGAGTCGGACCTGACTCATAGCGACCCCTCCTTGGGTTTCCAAGGCAGTATCACTACAGAAGTACTGCTATTAGTGAAAACAAAATGAGTGAATCAAACTCTCTAGTACTATTTTTTAGGGAAAACCAGTATTAAAGGGTAGTCTGGTAGTGCAACACCTAGGACATTTAACTGCTAACCAGAAGGCTGGTGGTTCAAACCCACTAGCCACTCCATGGAAGGAAGATGGAGCAATCTACTTCTATAAAGATTTACTGCCTCAGAAACCCAATGGGGGTTGCTATGAGTCAGAATTGACTCTCTGGTAGTGAGTTTGGTATTCTGGGTTTTAGCAGATGCTTCCCTTGATTTAAACAGGTATTAACCAGGAAAAAGCCTCCCACGGGTAGTAAATACATCTCCCATGGGTATGAAATGTGTAGAAGACTGAATATTTAATAAAGTTGTATTTTTTAAAAAAACATTATCTTTTCTTAAGTCAACAGATGTTTACTAAGCAGCTACCATTGCGTCAAACACCTTTAACAGAGCCATTGAGGACTGGGACTCTTCCAACAGAGGATAGAGTCTAAAGCATCCCAAACTTATGGGTCCAAAGAAGATGATTCCAAAAGATACAAGACTAGTGCTTTGTAGAATACATAATTTAAGAGAAATTGTTATAAATTAACAAGATTGATTTTTCATAAGCGGTTCCCAAGTGGTTCTGGGGGAAATTTCAAAGGAAGAATGCCAAAAATTATGATATACGCCACCCAAGACTATCCTGAAAGTAACATCTACTGAAGGTACAAAGCATTTTTTTTTTTTTTTTTTAACAGAGTTTCAGATATCAAAATTATTCAAGCACTTGGGATACAGGAAACTGAAATTCAACTTATGGGAGGAAACAGGGATCCTTAGAGTGCTCTGGTAGCGTAGTGCCTAAGGCACTTGACTGCTAACCAGAAGGCTGGCGGTTCAAACCCACCAGCCACTCCTCGGAAGGAAGGTTGGGCAATCTACTTCCATAGTGATACTGCCTCAGAAACCCAAGGAGGGGTCACTATGAGTTGGGTCCAACTCGATGGCACATGACAACAGAGTGATAATGAAGAGAAATCCCAGGAGTAAAGCAACAAGTCCACACTGGAGCAGCCCAAAGATTCTAAAAGACATTTATTTCTTCAAGGTTAAGTGTTAGAACAGTTGATGTGCTTGAATGAACAAAGGGGAGATGATTTAGATAATTTTTGGAGAATACGAGGTTGAATTATGGTAATTTCATGGAAAACTAAGTAAATGAAAGGCCCAAACAACTATTAACTCTTGGGAAAACAAAAGTTATACAGAAAATGAAAAGTAACCATAGTATACTATACAACTCAACTGTGACAGCATTTACACTCTCATAATAAGGTGAATATTGATCTGACCAAACATGCAGTGGAGGCATATCCAAGGATAAGAGAACAGGAAGAGCATATAGGGGTGGGGGTGGGGATGTAACCAGTGTCACAAAACAAAATATGTATGAACTGTTGAATGTAAAACAAATCTGCTTTGCAAAATTTCACCCTAATGACAATAAAAAATTAAAAAAAAAAGTTTCAGATATCAAATGCTTAAGGTCAAAAGTAAAATAATAAAAACTCTTCATCCTAATTAGGAAAACAAATGTTCTATCAATCATAGAAATATCAACACACTTAAAATAAACACTAATCTACTAAATACAAGGTGGTATCTTGGACTGGACTCTGAAACATAAAAACGGGTATTAGCATAAAAACTACTGAAATCAAAATAAGCTCTGGAGTTTAGTTAATGGTGATATACTAACACTAATCTCTAGATTTTCATAAAGGAAACAAAGTTACGTTCAATGAAAAGTGGGTGAAGGGTATAAAGAAAGTCTTTGTCCTCTCTAAGCAACTTTCCTATGAATCTAAATAATTATAAAGTAAAACATTTTAAAAAAAAGCACAGTAATTTTAAACAGAATGTCCTGTGATACCTAATAATATGAATGGACCAATATAATCACATATAAACAATTAAGGGGAAAAAATAAGGCCTGATTCAGTACCTTTTTTGTTAACTATACAGACTGCCTAATTTGAACAAATTTAATTTTTATTTAAATGCTTCCTTACATTTATTTGGCATTATATATATAATAATTAAAACATAACAAGTCTATCTAGAATTTATTTTGAATGGCTAACTATACATATAAATCCAATTAAATTATTATTAATATGGGAACACATGTGCTGAAATCAGAAATTGTTTCTGGGTTCAGAGTCACATCTTATAATTACAGACAGTAAAATGTTTCCAACTAAATCAGAGAACTGGTTAATCTGCTTAATTCAAAATCGCTCACTTATACATACATTTACTACTTACTACAAAGCATTATTTTATGTACCAGAGAAACCTCAGTCTCAAATTCAAGGAATGCACAATCCAACACAGAATACACACATATAAACAAATACAACATGTAAACCTGACAACAGAATGTGAAACTGTCATGCCAAAAGGCTAAAAATAGCATCCATAGTATCACAAAGGAAGATGAAATTCAGGAGGCTGAGAAAGGCTAAGCAGGTGATGTGTGAGCTGAATCCTAAATATGCAGAGGACATTCCAAGCAAGGAGAACAGGATGTGCTAGTTATGAATGGCAGTGTTTGGTCCTCTTGGGCCATTTATAAAGATTCAGAATACAAATTTAAAAAAAAATCTTATTAGTACTAACACACAGAATAAAATTTTATCTAAGTCTAAAAATATTTCCCATCTTAAAATGTGTTTCATCTGAATGCAGGAAACTTTACTGCAGTCAAATTTGCAGTCAAATCCTATAGAGTATTAATTAAAATAGCCTTTCTTATTTTCCAAGTGTTCCAGTTATGAATAGTATGCAAAATAAATGGAAGTACCAAGAGAAAAAAATACATACTTCTATAAAAGCCAACTTTAAGCATAAATAAAAATTGCCTATCACTTTTCAAACACATCTTCAAAGTAAAATTACTTATTTTCTCACTTCTTTCCTTTTTAAAAAATAAGACATACAAATCTAACAATAAATCACTAAAGCTATAAGCCCTTAACATGTTATAATATGATGAAACTTTGTCTTATGTAGCCTACATTTCTGCATGTATATGTATGAAGAGGAAAGGAAGACAAATACAGAGCTTGTATTTTATAAAGATTATATATTTTTAGAGATTCTATATTTTACAGATTATGAAATCTGTGAAGAAAAACTAACCAAACTAATAAAAATTAAGTAAGGTGATAGTGATAGGGGGAAGGGAGCACGCTATAATGACAACGAAGGCCTCTCAACAGGTCAATATTTGAGCAAAAACCTAAACTGAAAGAGGGAGGGGGAATACAGGCACAATAAAATGTAAAAAAAAAAAAAATCGCTGTGCTCTAACAATACTTTTTATATCAACAGTTCTCAACTGAAAGCGATTGTCCCACCACCCTCAGGACATCTAGCAGCACCTGGAGACAATTTGTTGTGGTCACGACTGGGAACAGTGCTACTGTGTCTAATGAGTAGAGACCAGGTGTGCTATTAAAAATCCTACAATGCATTAAGACAGCCCCCAGAACAAAGAATTATCTGGCTCTAAATAGCACCAGCAGTAGAAACGCTGCTCTACACTGATTAATTAATTTAATCTTCATAAAACAAGCTGCCATCGAGTCAATTGCAAATAATAAGGACTCCAAGTGTGTCAAAATAGAACTGTGCTCCACAGGGTTTTCAGTGGCTGATTTTTCAGAAGTAGATCCCCAGGCGTCTCTTCTGAGGAACGTCTGGGCAGATTCAACCCTCCAACCTTATGGATAGCAACTGAGAATATTTACTATTTATACCTCCTAAAGAACCAGATGCAACAGAGTCAAGCTGGCTCCCACTTACGGTTGCCCCACGTGTGTAACAGCAGAACTGTGCTCCATAGGGTTTTCAATGGCTGTGATCTTTCAGCTTTAGATAGCCAGGCCTTTCTTCCAAGGCATCTCTGGGTGGATGCAAACCACCAACTCAGTTCTGTTAACAACGAAGAACTTAATCTTTTACACCATGCCTAAGGTATCTGACTGCTAACCAGAAGGTTAGTGGTTCAAACCCACTAGCTGCTCCTGGAAGCAAGACATGGCACTTTACTTCCATAAAGATTTACCACCTTGAAAACCCAATGGGGGTCGCTATGAGTCAGAATCGACTCGATGGCAGTGGGTTTGGTTTTTGGTAAGGACTCCTTAATCTTCCTATTAACTCTAAATTATAATCCCCATTATACATAAAAAATAAACTGAGATATACAAAGATTATATTTCTTGCCATAAAAAGTGGTAGAACTGAAACTTGAACCCAGAAAATCTCATCAGAGAGCCACTGTGCTTATCACTATTCCATATTATTTTTCTGTAAATTCATTAAATGTTTACTATGTGCCAGGCACTGTGCTAGACAACTTAAATCTATTATTATGTCATTTAATCCTTACAATCACACAAGTAGGCAGGTATTATTCTTCTCAATTTACAAGAAAGGGGTTAAGACTTAGTGATGTTACACCCAATATTATAGACTAACTAATGGACAGATCCAGTTCCGTATGTCATCAACCACTAATTGACATGATTCTAAAAAATAAATTTTACAAAGTAATGCAACCAAGTCAACCACCTGCTCTACGCACACAACTCAAATTCTAGTCCTATTTCATTAGTGAGAATCTACTGACAGGACTTTATAAAAGAAAGCAAAAAACATAACTTCTTTTCTGAATTTATCAGGTAAATAAAATATATAATACTAAGGTGTCTGCTGTATGAAGGTTAATAAGACAGACCACAGCAGATTTAAGAAACTAGAAAAAGGACTATAACACACAAGCTGAAACTGGCAAAAGCAGAGTTACACTAGTAAACTACTGTTAGAAATCATTAACTTCAAAGCTTACAGCTAAAATCTATCAACATTAGGGAAGCATCAGAAGTTTGGATTAAATCACAGAACTACCTCATTAAAACTATGGCATAGGTAATAGCAATGGGAAGTAACATGTACTGAGCACAACCATGTGCCAGGACCTATACTAAGTACACCATATGCATTATCTCATTAGTTCCTCCTAACAGCCCTGTGAGGTAGGTGCAATTATTATTTCTGTTTACAGATGAGCAAACTAAGGCCCAGATGATCGATTAATTTGCTCAAGGTCACACATCCAGTTTACCACAGAGCATATTTGGACATAGGCAGTGTGGTTCCTAAACTTGAACTTTTTAAACTACCATACATTATCCACTCTACTTGTATAACACATATTTATTGTCTTAATATATCACTTACGAATGCCAAAAAAAATTTGGAAACAAAAGTGATTTTTCTTCCAAAATAAAGCAGGAAATATGCATTTAGCCACTTGTACACATACATACACACACACGGGGAGGGGCTATCCTCAATATGTATGAACAACAAAATTATTTAAAGGAAAGGCACGTTATCAACTACAAACTCTGTAATTATTTTCAGTCTGCAATTTTTAGACTGTTTTCATGTGGCCAGCTCACACAAATTATGAGTGAATTAAAACTACTTAGACCTTCTGCACAATCTATTGCAACATTCAAAACTTAATCTAATACAGTTAGACTACATCAACAGATTAAAACTTCTGGATATTTGATATTATTTGAAATTCTTACACTATTCAACAGCTTTATTTCTCTTAATCTCCTCTTCATTGTACAATGGTCATAAAACTTTCAATCCTCTGGTCTTTTAAAAAAAAGGTCTAAATTAAACACACAACACATTACAATAACTGTCGTCAGAA
Source organism: Orycteropus afer afer (assembly GCF_000298275.1). Taxonomy (NCBI): domain Eukaryota; kingdom Metazoa; phylum Chordata; class Mammalia; order Tubulidentata; family Orycteropodidae; genus Orycteropus; species Orycteropus afer. The sequence goes on from NW_006922202.1 coordinate 1,373,263, forward strand.
GGGGCCATTCCCTGGAGAAGGGTATCATGCTTGGTAATGTGGAAGGTCAGTGAAAAAGGGGAAAACCGTCAATGAATGAACTGACAAAGTGGCTGCAACAATGGGCTCAAGTATAGCAAGGATTGTGAGGTTGGTGCACAACTGGGCAGTGTTTTGTTCTGTTGTACATAAGGTTCCTGTGAGTCAGATCTGACTTGACAGCATCTAACAACATACTTTTGGCAATTCAATTCTTCATATACAGCCTCTTCTGACTCTTGAAATACCTTCCCATTTTAATGCTAATATACTGATTTAACATCTCATGTCTATGAATCTTGTTTCCTAATATAGACTATGGTTCCTTGAAAACAGGAACAGCACCTGACTCTCAAATATCTTTGAGTCAAATCCATACTCTCAACACTTTTCTATTTGTAATCAAAGGGCAACTATTATTGGAGAATGATTTTTGCTGTTTTTAAAAATGCAACAGTATCATAAATGTGTAAAAGTTCATCAAATAATTTTTGTAGTTAAAAAATAAAAATGTCCATGCTTCTGAGAAGGCATTCCAGGTCCCTCAGAGAATGTGCCAAGTAAGAGAGAAATAGAGCCCAAGTACACTGTTGCAGAAGGCAAAGAAATTCAGCCACTTGTCAGAGAATGCCCTAAATGTGAATTAATGAAAACATATAGAAATCAACATTGTAAGAATCCTAAATTCACCTGACACCATGTGGTAAAGTAGTTACAGGCAATCCACAAACCTGAGATGCTAATCAATAAAATCTCATCTCATTAAAAAATAGAAAAAAAATCTTACCTGCAGAAAAAAATAATCAAAGAATTTCACGAGAAATTAAAACAGAACTTAATCTGTGCAAAGGGGGAAAAAACTGCATATTTACGAGAACAAAATATATCTGAAAGGCAAACCCCCAATTACCCTTTAGAATTATTACCTGTTTCAATGCCCACCCCCCCAAAAAAGGACTGTATGCATAATTCACATTTAGCACTTTTAAGTATGTCCCACATCTAAACTCTTATGGCAACCAAAAGATAAGTTCACTAACTACTTTTAGGATACTTACCTACATTTTAAGGTACATAATTAGATATCAAAATACATTCATATTACATCCTTAGGTTATTAGGCTTATTACTTATGGCAGTAACTTAGGTGCTCACAGAATCACTGAATGTGCATAAGCTGAAAGATTCTAAGAAGGATGCTGAAAAGGATTTAGCTATTCAGTCTTCCAAAAAAAAGCTAAAATCAAAGCTGAACAGAAGATTTGGACTGCCTATCAAGGCAGAAAGGGGACTACAAAGTAAGGGTAATAAAGGCACTCTGGTAGCATAGTGCCTAAGGCACTTGACTGCTAACCAGAAGGCTGGCGGTTCAAACCGACCAGCCACTCCTCCGAAGGAAGGTTGGGCTTTCCTACTTCCGTAGTGATAACTGCCTCGGAAACCCAAGGAGGGGTAGCTATGAGTCGGGCCCGACTGGATGGCAAATAACAACAACAATGTGTGGGATATATATAGTCTAAAGGAAAAAAAATTGCAGTAATCCAAATGGTCACTTACTATGACCATCACTATCACTTACTGTTACTTTTATCAATAATACAGTTTATTGATAAGATATTGCATAAGACAAAAAGATTACCAACCTTTCCTAGCTAATTCCAATATTCAATACCATTTAAATAGTAATAATGATTTTAAATTATGAAAACTATTTCCTTTACATTTTTTACTCTCAATTTGCATTTGATGTAACTTATTCCTCACTTACATTTACATAGTCTGATTGTTTCTCTTACATTTAATCTATATAAATATGCAAATGAGTATACCAAAGGATCAACATAGCAAAGTTACTGAGTTTTGTCCCAACAGCACACAATGAATAACTAAACTCAGCATGACGGATAAGGATGTTCATTACTTTCTCAAAACAGGATGCAAAAACAGTATTAAGAAGTTACATTTTTACGCTCTTCAATAAATGGACCTATAAAGTATGCAAAGCACAAGGGAAAAGTTTGGTCCCTCTCTAACTCACCTATTATCCTTTTGAGAACTCACTGGAATGATTATCAAGTAAAGCTTAAAATACAAAGTTGTGATTCTACATACTTAAAAAATGTCTTCACTTGAGTTGATTACAAATCTTTCTGCTGCTAAGGAACCGTGTCTGGCTTAGAGTACTAATAGCTCCCAAAAGGCCCTTCTTAAATTCGGTTACTATCATCAGAAAATGGAGTACATACGTGAAATTAATAATGATGATGGTGATGATGGAGGGAAGGTCCATCATTATGGAAGTAAAAGGAATAAGAAGAAAAATAATAATAAATGGTCTAAGTGGTAGCAAATATTAAAAACAATTTGAAATAACAATCTTCACGCAACACCTTTTGTACTCTGTAATAAAGATTAAACACAAAAACAGAAGTATGTACCAAAGATTTCCTGGTTCTCTGACTCACATCTCTCTTCCCTAACACAAACACACATCTACATTTTGACAATATTAAACACTTTACTCAAGAATCAAAAAATGACAGAAAATGAGTATCAAGGAAGGCACAGTTTGGCAGTATCTCAACCAACCAGTTTGGAAAAAAGAAGACAAGTTAAACTACAAAACAGTAACTAAGTAGAACAATGTACCACTTTACTGTCTTATTTATGTATCATTATTTTAGCTTAAAACAGGCAGTAAAGTTCTAATTCGGGGATGACTGACTCCATGATCGACGTGTTTTTTTTTTAAATTACATGTAATGAAAACGAGAACTATGTAGAAATTAAAACGTTGTTGCCCCTTACATTAGTGACTATCTATGATCATAGTCTACGAATGATTCTTCAATAGCACCAACAATCGCGTATTAAAATTACCTTGAAAAGGCTTGAAAAACGGTATTAAAAACTCAAAGATGTGGAAAAGGTCATCTACCCAGGCAAAACACTGCTGGGGAAAGAAGGGATGGTGGGCTGGCTGTACGCGGTACCAACATTCTCTTCCTTTCTCCCTTCTCCCCACCCCCCAAATGAGCTGATCAGTTATTTAGCATTATTTCCAAACACGTATCGACAAGTGGTTCATTAAATTACACACATTCTCGGAAAGCAAGATTCTATGACTCTCATTTCAAACTAAGCAAAAGGTGTCGACAGTTTAGGCATCGAGCACAAAAGCGCGCGGTGGCAGAAGGATGGATGGAGCGCCAACTTCCCCCCTCCAGAAGCGGGGGCAGGGCTCAGCCCAGCGACCAAATCCAGTCCCAGCTTTCCGAACCCTGGACCCAAAGCTCGATATCTGAGCCCTCCGAGACGTAATAGGTCCAAAGAGACGGGTCAGGAAAGCTGCGGCCCGGCCCTCCCAAAAAGCACACGCCGGGCCTCCGGGCCTGCGCGCCCGCGCGGCGGCAGCGGAGCACACTCGCCCCCGAGGGCCCGGGAGCAGAGGCCCGGGAGAGGCCCCAGGCCGGCCTCTCCTCCTGACGACCGCACCGCCTCCATTCCCTCCCCACCCCGCGATCTAAACGTTCCCCGCCAGCAGCAGAGGCGCGGCACGGGAAGGCCAAGGACGTTGCGCAAGAGGCCCGAGATGCGATTTCCCCGCTGCCTGGGAGAAAGAAGCAGAGTGTCCGCCGGGGAAGGGGCGGGGAGGCCCGCGGAGGCGCGGTGCGTATGGAAGTGATTGGGGGAGGGGAGGATTGCTGGTCTCCCTGGCCGCGGCCAGAGCCGCAACTCACCCAGCTCCGCCAGACGAGCGCTACCACTGGCAGCAGGAGGAAGATGGTGGCCGTGCAGCCACCGCCGCGGAGAAGGAGGAGGGGGCCCGGTGGGTGCCGCGGAGAGGGGGTACGCGCAGGACGTCGGCGTCGCTGCCACAGCCCCTTTTTCTCCCGGGACCGAGTGGTTGCTGCTGACGACACTATTCCTAGCTTCCGCGCCACCCTCCTTGTCCTCGTTGCAGCCGCCGCTGCCCAGGGCCCGAGGGTCGCTCGCCTCGTGGGGACCGGGCGGCGTGAGACCCCGCAGCCATCGGCGTGCGGCGGGGGCTGGAGCGTGCCCGCGTCACGTGACCTCACTGTTTACCGTTCCGGGGGCCGGAGCCTGAGCTGCCGCTGCGCCTGCGCGATGTGGTGCCTCCCGCGCCGCGCCTTCGCGTAGTCCATTTCTCCAACCTCCAGTGTGCTTCCGCGCCCCTCCCTGTTATCTGTGGACGCGGCAAAGGCTACAACCTCCCGCTTTCACGTAGTGGGCGGACCTGGGATTAGGCAATAGATGATCGCTTTTTGAATGCAGTATTGATGGGCAAAGCTGCTCTCCCACCCCTCCAACGTACTTTCTATTAATTATTAATTGAGTGTGCCTTCAAGAATAGTAGACAGGCGTCCCTGTTGGCTCTGCACAGCAGCCTCGCCATTAGCCCCTACCGCGGTCACCATACTCCCAAATAGATGGTCTATTTCAGAACTCAGGCTGTCTCCTCCGGGAACTATTCCTGGTATCCAGAATCTAAGACGTTCTCAGGAGTGTGGTCCGAGAATACCCTGGAGGGCTCCCCAAGACCTTTCAAAGGATCCTCAATTCCTCTGCCAGTTTCATACGTGAGGCCAAATTTTCTTCATATCTTTAATCCAAAAAACATGTTAGTTGTTTGTGGAGTCAGCACCTACTCATGACGACCTTATGTATAAACAGAACCAAATATTGCCAGATTCTGTGTCATCTCTGTGATTAATGGTATGTTTGAGTCCATTATTGTGACCATTGTGCCATTCATCTCAGTGAAGGTTCCCTGCATTTTTACTGGTCCTCTACCAAACATGATGTCCTATTCTAGTGATTGGTCTTTCCTGATTATGTGCTCAAAGTAAAGAGCAAAAGTCTAACCACCCTCACTTCCAAAGAGCATTCTGGTTGTATTTCTTCTAAAGTAAACAATTAAATACAGAAATAGATACGAGAATCCAGCTATCTATTAAACTGGACATTAAATTTGCTAGTACCTTAAGCAAATAACAACAACAACAACAAGGCACTTGACTGCTAACCAGAAGGCTGGAGGGTTCAAACCCAGCAGCCACTCTTCAGAAGGAAGGTTGGTCAATCTGCTTTGGTAGTGATCCCCCTCGGAAACTCAAGGAGGGGTTGCTGTGAGTTGGTTGGACTTGAGCACACATAACAATAACAGCAAAGTTTAAAATAATCCCATCTTTCCATTAAACTTTGTTCAAAATATATTTTTTTCAAAATAAATATGTTATTTATGGTAATAAGTAGTGGATTTTATTGTTATTTTTAAATAAATATCTTTAAAATTTCTTAGGTTTAACTTTTAAGAAGGTAAAGCTGGCGTAAACAATTTGCCCTGAGCTACTAACCTAAATTTGGGCCATTCAAACCCTTCTAGTGGCACCACAATGGAGCTCTGGTAGCATAGTGCCTAAGGCACTTGACTGCTAATCAGAAGGCTGGCAGTTCAAACCCACCAGCCACTCTTCAGAAGGAATATAGGGCAATCTACTTCTGTAGTGATACTGCCTCGGAAACCCAAGGAGGGGTCACTATGAGTCGGGTCCGACTCGACAGCATATAACAACAACAACAGTGGCACCACAAAAGGCCACCTAGCGATCTGTAAAGATTGCAGCCAAGAAAACCCTATGGAATCTTTCTGAGTCAATCCACTGCAAATGTTTTGGTTTTGGCTTTGGTTTGGGTTTTAAATATCAGTGAATATAACCCATATAAACAAGTTCTTTGGTGTCCCTCAGTAATTTTAAAAAGTATAAAGAGGTCCTTAGGAGCCTTCATGGCAAACGGTTAAGTGCTGGGCTGTTAACAGAGTGGTTGGAGGTTCAATCTACCAGCTGCTCTGCCAGAGCAAAGATCTAGTGATCTGCTCCTATAAACATTACAGCCTAGAACATCCTATGGGGCAGTTCTAATCTGTCCTACAGGGTTGCTATGAGACACAATCGCTACCGCACATTTAAGGCACATAACAATAACAACCAAAACAACATAACAACAACCAAAAAGTTTGAGGACTTCTGCTGTAGGCTATGTGCTTTTGGAGGGAGCAGCTTGGGCTGACCCCTATCTCAGCCCTTAATAAACACCAATGTAATTATTGCTTGTTAGTCACTTTGACCAGAATGAGCCCCTTAAGGACAGGGATTGTTGTCTTCTATCTGCAAAAAAGAAAAAAAAAAAAAAAAAAACACCACCATCAAGTCAATTCCAACTCTACAGAACAGAGCAGAACTGCCAGAGTTTCCACGGCTGTAAATCTTTAAAGAAGCAGACAGCCTCATCTTTCTGCCTTGGAGTTGTTGGTGGGGTGGAATACCCAACCATTTGGTGAGCAGCCAAATACTTTAACCATTATGGCTACCAGAGTTCCTGCTATCTGCACTGCACCCAGCAATGAGTTAGGGTTTTTTTGGTTTAAAAAGTGATGTCCAGCACCTCCTGAACACCTTATTATAGGCCCTGCTCTCTTCTGAGGGAGCTCTAGTGGAGTAGTGCCTAAGGCATTTAACTGCTAATCAGAAGGCTGATGGTTCAAACCCTCCAGCCATACCTGGGAAGGACGGTTGGGCAATCTACATCTGAAGTGATAAAGCCTCAGAAACCCAATGAGGGGCCGCCATGAGTGGGATCCGACTCCACAGCAGTGTGTTTAGCGTGTGCTCTTTTCTGAAACCTTTATTTGTTGGTTGAAGCCCCACACCAACCACAATTCACATAGTAAGACATGTGCAGAGTAGAGTAGCTCACAGGCCTGTGGTGAAGATCTGCTCTTTCTTTTCTCCAGTCCACCGATGTTTTACTTTGTGTACTCCCAATAGCAAATACCCTTTCACAAAGGAAGTTTGGATTCTCTTGCTTACCAAAATTCTAGAATCCCACCCCACCCCTGTCTTAACTCATCATTGTTTTAAAAATCTACTTTTTTAAGAAATGGTTTTTTGACAAGGAAAATAGAAATGAGTAATCAAAAAGTTTTTTCATTTGGGATGTCTGGGATGAATTTAGAAAATAAAACTAATGTTATCTTTGCTCTTCTGAACTTCAACTGTGAAATTCGAAAAGTACAGTAGGAAAGTGTAAAATCATTATTATAAACAAAATGTATAATCATTATTATAAACAAAATGCAACTTTCAGAAATTTAATAGCATAGAGCTCAATAAGGAAAATCATTAGATGGACAATCTTCTTAGAATATATGAGAAAAACTTTTTAGTAAATTGAAGGAAAAACAAAATGGAGATAAAAAAGAAAATAAAACACCACAAGCCTGTTACATTTACACACACACACACACACAAAAAGATTTCTGATCCTATGAAAAACCTTGTCATAAAGAATGTTTTAATTCTATTATTTTGAACCAACCAAGTACCCAGATCCACGTTTGTCCATTAATTATCTTTACTTTTTACTTCCAGATATAAACATAAGTTACTCATCTGTTATTCAATTCATGAAAAGGTTACTAGAAGAAATAGTAAGCATAATAATATTGACAATGGCTGAAATGGCACACGTGACATTTTTTAGTTAAAACACCTACAGGAAAATCAAATTGTATTGGTTACATTGAAAACTTAGGAAAAATAAACTTAATAGAAAAACAAATCAAGGATGGATAAAGCTAACAATGCATTTGCAAATTGGTGGCTAGTGCCTAAGGCATTTGACTACTAACCAGAAGACTTGTTGTTCAAACCCACCAGCCATTCCTTGGAAGGAAGGTTGGGCAAACTATTTCTGTAGAGTTACCACCTCGGAAAACCAAGGAGGAGTCGCTATGAGTCTGGGACTGACCTGACGGTGTGAGTTTGATTTTGGGTTTTTTTTTGGTAAAAACATCACTGACACCTTGATCCATACAATGTCAGTCCACTAGAGTAAAGATGGAAGAAATTGAGTTAAATATCGTGAGCAGAAAATTGATAAAGATACTAAATTTAATTAATGGAGTTTTCTTTGTGAAACACTTTCTAGACACACAGGTTTTCACGTTAGTTGAGAATAAATTTTAAAGTTTTTGTTCTTAAACATGGTATGAAAAGAAAATGTCTTGAACTATTCTGTCATCTTGGATTTTATTCCAAAGTAAAGAAAGAAACGCTCAAGTTTATCAAGTTTAGTTTATTATAAGGTATCCATGACAAGGCACACAGGTAAGACCACAAGATACTCATTTAGGACAAAAGAATCAGGACAACATAAGGTAAGCACAATAGTTAGAGTCCAACTCCTTAGACTTCAGGTATTTACTTTTAACAGGTAATCTTTGGGTATTTACCTTTAACAGGTAGCCATTGACCAATGGCTAATCCTCAGCAGAGGTCTCTTCTTACCTGAGGTCCCAGTCCTTGTTTCTGTCAGGGCTTCAGTCTTCAGAGATTGTCAGAGTATAGAGAGACATTCTACCTCTTCCTTCTTTTGTTGAGTGAGCTGAAATCCAGGGTTTATATGATTTTCTTATCTGGACTCACATCATGACCTAGTGAGATTCATACCAGGTATGCAAGAATGTTTCAATATTAGAAAAAATAATCAAGGTAATCCATTTTATAAATAAAAGGAAAGAACCACGTGATCATATCAATCCATGCAGAAAAACACATTTGATAAAATCCAACACTCATTCCTGATAAAAACTCTCAGTAAAATAGGAACAGAAGGGAAACTCCTCAACATGATAAAGAGTATATTTGCAAAACCAACAGCCAACATTATATTCAACAGAGAGGGACTGAAAACATTCCCCCTGTGAATGGAAAACAGACATGATGCCCTCCATCACCACTTCTATTCAACATTGTATTGGACATCCTAGTCAGGGCAATGAGGAAAGAAAGAGAAATAAAGGCATCCAAAGTGGCAAAGAACTAAACTGTCTCTATTTGCAAATGATATCGCACACTTAGAAAAACCAAAAGATTCAGCAAGAAAACTGCTGTAACTACTTAAAAGATTCAGCAAAGTGGCATGATGCAAAAGCAACATTAAAAAAACCTCTTCATCAACAAAGATATCTCTGAAAAGGACATTATGAAAACAATACCATTTACAACAAAATATCAAAACAAAACTCACTTCCATCGAGTCGATTCTGACTCATGGTGACCCCCTTTAGGTTTCCGAGGCAGTAAATCTTTATGAAAATAGATTGCCCAGTCTTCCTTCTGCAGAGTGGCTGGTGAGTTTGAACTGCCAACCTTCTGGTAGCAGTTAAATATCTTAGACATTACACCACCAGAGCTCCTTACCATTTACAATAGCTACTAAAAAAATATAGTACTTAGGAATAAATCTCTTTGGGATACTCAAGGAGCTCTGGTAGCATAGGGCCTAAGGCACTTGACTGCTAATCAGAAGGCTGGTGATTCAAACCCACCAGCCACTCTTCAGAAGGAAGGTTAGGCAATCCTACTTCTGTAGTGATACTGCCTCAGAAACCCAAGGAGGGGTCACTATGAGTTAAGTCTGACTCGATGGCACATAACAACAACAACAACAAAAAGAGATACTAAAGACCTATACAAAGAAAACCACACACACACAAAAAAAAACCCAAAACCAAACCCATTGCCATCAAATAATTCTGCCTCTTAGCAATGCTCATTGGCTTTCTTAGGCTGTAAATCTAGTATGGGAGACAGGTCCCACACCAAGAGGCAGGAAACTGGGGAAAAACCGGGGAAGACAGAGCCCTGAGATCCAGGTAAGGGGAGGGCAGAGAGGTTTTGAGCAGCTAAGGGAGACTAACTTGTCTGTCAGTTTGTCGTACTGAGGTGGCTTGAGTGTTGCTCTGAGGCTCAAGGCTGTGCAACCAGTGTTTCAAACACCAGCAGGGTTGCACATGGTGCACAGGTTTCAACGCAGCTTACACACTGAGACAGATTAGGAAGAAGGAAGAGGCCATCCACTTCTCAAAGAATTGGCCAGGGAAAACCTTATGAATAGCAGAGATACATTACTGGACAACTTTATTAATATCCCTGAAACATTGTCCGAAACACTGCTGAAAGACGAGCCCCTTAAGTAGAACGGCACTCAAAATACAACTGGGAAAGAACTGCATCATCAGAGTAGAACCAACCTTAATGATGTGGATAAAGCAAAGCTCTCAGGACGTTCATTTGCTGACATGGCACAACTCAAATTGAGGAGAAACAGCTGCAAATATCCATTAATAATAGGAACATGGAAAGTACAAAGTACGAATCTAGGAAAATTGGAAGTTGTCAAAATGAAATGTAACTCATAAAGATTGATATCCTAGGCATTAGTGAGCTGAAATGGATTAGTTTTGGCCATTTTGAATTACGCAACCATATGATCTACTATGCCAGGAATGACAAATTGAAGCAGAATGGCATGGCATTCATCATCACAAAGAATGTTTCAAGATCTATCCTGAAGTACAATGCTGTCAGTGACAGGATAATATCCATACACCTACAAGGAAGACTACTTAATACTATGATTATTCAAGTTTACACGCCAACCGCCAAAGGCAAAGATGAGGAAACTGAAGATTTTTATCAACTTCTGCAGTCTGAAATTAACTGAAGATGCAATCAAGTTGTGTTAATTATCACTGGCGACTGGAATGCAAAAGTTGGAAACAAAGAAAAATTACCAGTAGATGGAAAAATTGGCCTTGGTAACAGAAATAATGCTGGAGACCACATGATAGAATTTTGCAAGGCAAAAGATTTATTCATTGCAAATACCATTTGTCAACAACACAAACAGCAGCTATACACATGGACTTTACCAGACGGAGTACACAGGAATCAGGCTGACTACATCTGTGGCAGGAGGCAATGGAAAAGCTCAATATCTTTAGCCAAAACAAAGCCAGGAGCTGACTGTGGAACAGACCATCAACTGCTCATATGCAAGTTCAACTCGAAGTTGAAGAGAATTAAAACAAGTCCACAAGAACCAAAATATAACCTTGAATATATTCCGCCTGAATTTAGAGACCATCTAAAGAATAGATTTGATGCATTGAACACCAATGACCAAAAACCAGAAGAATTGTTGGATAACATCAAGAACATCATCCATGAAGAAAGCAAAAGGTCATTACAAAGTCAGGAAAGGAAGAAAAGACGAAAATGGATGTCAGAAGAGACTCTGAAACTTGCCCTTGAGGGGAAAGTAGCTAAAGCAAATGGAAGAAATGACAAGATAAAAGACCTGAACAGAAGATTTCTAAGAGCAGTTTGAGCAGACACAGCCAATTACTATAATGAAATGTGCAAAGACCTGGAGTTAGAAAACCAAAAGGAAGAACAAGTTTGGCATTTCTCAAGCTGAAAGAACTGAGGAAAAGAAAATTAAGCCTTGAGTTGCAATGCTGAAAAATTCTATGGGCAAAATATTGAATGATGCAGGAAACATCAAAAGAAGATGGAAGGAATATCCAGAGCCATTGTACAAAAAAGACCCAGTTGATGTTCAGCCATTTCAGAAGGCAGCATATGATCAAGAACCAGTGGTATTGAAGGAAGAAGTTGAAGCTGCACTGAAGGAATTGGTGAAGAACAATGCACCAGGAATTGACGGAATACCCATTGAGATGTTTCAACAAACAGATGCCCCACTGGAGGCACTCACTCAGCTCTGCCAAGACATTTGGAAGACAGCTACCTGGCCAACTGACTGGAAAGAGATCCATATTTTTACCCATTCCAAAGAAAGGTGATCCCACAGAATGTGGAAATTATTGAACAATATCATTAATATCACATGCAAGTAAAATCTTACTGAAGATAATTCAAAAATGGTTGCAGGAGTATATTAAAAGAAAACATCCAGAAATGCAAGCTGGATTCAGAAGAGGACATGGAATGAGGGATATCACTGCTGATGTCAGATGAAACTTGGCTCAAAGCAACCAAAAAGATGTTTACTTATGTTTTATTGACGATGCAAAACATTTGATTGTGTGGATCATAACAAACTGTGGATAACATTGAGAAGAATGGGAATTCCAGAACACTTAATTGTACTCAAGAGGAACCTATACACAGACCAAGAGGCTGTTGTTCGAACACAACAAGGGAACACTGCATGGTTTAAATCAAGAAGGGAGTGCGTCATGGTTGTATCCTTTCACCACACTTATTCAATCTGTACACTGAGCAAATAATCTGAGAAGCTGGACTATATGAAGAAGAACGTGACATTGGGATTGGAGGAAGACTCATTAACAACCTGAAATATGCTGATGACACAACTTTGCTTGCTGAAAGTGAGGATGACTTGAAGAATTACTTACGAAGACTGAAGACTACACTCTGCAGTATGGATCACATCTCAATATAAAGAAAACAAAAATCCTCACAACTGGACCAATGAGCAGCATCACAACCAATGGAGAAAAGATTGAAGTTGTCAAAGACTTCACATTGCTTGTTTCTACAATTGACGCCAATGGAAGCAGCAGTCAGGACATAAGATGACATACAGCACTGGACAAATCGGATGCAAAGGACCTCTTTCAAGTGCTGAAAAGCAAAGATGTCTCCTTGAGGACTAAGGTGTGTCTGACGTAAGCCATGGTATTTTCAATTGCCTCAGATGCATGTGAGAACTGGAAAATGAATAAGGACAACCGAACAAAAGTTGATGATTTTGAGTGGTGGTGCTGGCAAAGAATACTGAAAGTACCATTAAAAGATCTAACAAATCTGTCCTGTAGGAAGTGCAGCTGGAATACTCCTTGGAAGCAAGAATGGTCAGACTTCATCTCACCTACTTTGGTCATGTTGTAAGAAGGGACTGTTCCCAGGAGAAGGATGTCATGCTTGGTAAGGTGGAATGTTGACAAAAGATGTGAAAGCCCTCAACAAACTGGATTGACACAGTGGCTGTGGCGATAGGCTCAAGTATAGCAAGGATCGTGGAGCTGGCGTGGGACTGGGCAGTGTTTTGTTCTGCTGTGCATAGGGTTGCTATGAGTCGGAGACAACTCGACAGCACCTAACAACAGCAACAACAAATCTTTATCTCATCTTCCTCCCATGGAGCAGCTAGGGGGTTTGAACTAACTTCATTGGTAGCAGCCAAATGCATTAGCTACTATGTCACTAGAATTCCTTACAGGAAACTATAAGAGATCTACTTAAATGGAAGAACATACCATCCTCATGGATAGAAGGACTGGACATTGTGAAAAAATGTCAATACGACCAAAAACAATCTACAAATTCAATGTGCTCCCAATTCAGATTCCATCAACATTCGTTAAGGAACATGGAAAACCAGTAACTAGTTTTACATGGAAAGGAAAGAGAGCTTGGATAAGCAAAGCACCGAAGAACAACAAAGTAGGAGGTCTCACACTCCCAGATCTCAAAACCAACTATACAGACATGATAGTAATATCAGCTTGGTATTGAGCAACAGAGAGGCCAGAAGAAAATTGAGAATCCAGAAATACATAGTCTGTCTACAGATGTCAATCAGTTTGTCATACTGTGGTGGCTTGTGTGTTGCAGTAAGGCTGGAGGCTACACCACTGGTATTTCAAATACCAGCAGAGTCACCCATGCTGGACAAGTTTCAGTAGAGCTTCCAGACTAAGACAGACTCAGAAGAAGGAAAGAGCCATCCACTTCCTAAAGAATTGGCCGATGATAATCTCATGAATAGCACTGAAACACTGTCTGATATAAAACTTTGTGAATAGCCCTGAAACATTGTCTGATATAGTGCCAGAAGATGAGCCCATGAGGTTAGAAGGCACTCAAAATACGGCTGGGAAAGAGCAGCCTCTTCAGAGTAGAGCCGACCTTAGTGACGTGGATGGAGTAAATCTTTCGGAACCTCCATTTCCTGATGTGGCACATTTCAAAATGGTAAGAAACAGCTGCAAAGATCCAATGAAAAGAATATGGAATGTATGAAGTATGAATCTAGGAAAATTGAAAGTTGTCAAAAATGAAATGGAATGCATAAAGATTGATATCCAAGACTTAGTGAGCTGAAATGGACTGGTTTTGGCCATTTTGGATCAGACAACCATATGATCTACTATGCCAGGAATGCCAAATTGAAGCAGAATGGTATGGCATTGATCATCACAAAGAATGTTTCAAGATCTATCCTGAAGTAAAATGCTGTCAGTGATAGGATAATATCCATGTGCCTGCAAGGAAGACCAGTTAATACTATTATTATTCAAATTTAGACACCAATCACCAAAGCCAAAGATGAGGAAATTGAAGATTTCTACCAACTTCTGCAGTCTGAAAATTGACCAAACATAAAATCAAGATGTGTCGATTATAACTGGCGATTGAAATCCAAAAGTTGGAAACAAAAGAGAATCACCAGTAATTAGAAAATATGGCCTTGGTGATAAAACAACACTGGAGATCACATGATAGAATTTTTAAGACCAAAGACTTGTTCATTGCAAATACCTTTTTTCAACAACAAAAGCAACGACTATACAAGTGGACTTCACCAGATGGAGTACACAGGAATCAGATCAACTACATCAATGGAAAAAGAAGATGGAGAAGCTCAATATCTTCAGCCAAAAAAAGGTCAGGAGCTGACTGTGGAACAGACCATCAATTGCTCATATGCAAGTTCAAGTTGAAGGAAGACAATTAAAACAAGTCCACAAGAGCCAAAATAAGACCTTGATTATATCCCTCCTGAATTTAGAGACCATCGAAAGAATTGATTTGATGCATTGAACACCAGTAAACAAAACCAGAAGAATTATGGGATACATCAAGAACTTCATCCACGAGGAAAGCAAAAGGTCATTAAAAAGTCAGAAAAGGAAGAAAAAACTAAAATGGACGTTAGAAGAGACTCTGAAACTACCTCTTAAATGGAGAGTAGCTAAAGACAATGGAAGAAATGACAAGATAAAAGAGCTGAACAAAAGATTTCAAAGAATAACTTGAGAAGACAAAGTTAATTATTATAATGAAATTGCAAAACCTGGAATTAGAAAACCAAAAGGGAAGAATACAATCAGCATTTCTCAAGTTGAAAGAGCTGAAGAAAATATTCAAGCATCCAGTTGCAATATTGAAAAATTCTATGGGCATAATGTGAATGATGCAGGAAGCATCAAAAGAAAATGGAAGGAATATACAGAATCATTGGAACAAAAAGAATTGGTTGATGTTCATCCATTTCAGGAGGTGGCATATAATCAAGAACCAATGGTACTGAAGGAGGAAGTCAAAGCTGCACAGAAGGAATTGGTGAAAAACAAGGCTCCAGAAATTGAAGGAATACCCACTGAGATGTTTCAACAAACAGATGCCATACTGGAGGCACTTACTTGTCTATGCCAAGAAATTTGGAAGATAGCTACGTGGCCAACTGACTGGAAGAGATCCATGTGTGTACCCATTCCAAAGAAAGGTGATGCCACAGAATGTGGAAATTATTGAACAATATCATTAATATCACACACAAGTAAAATTTTGCTGAAGATAATTCAAAATAGGTTACAGCTATATGTTGACAGAGAACTTCAAGAAATGCAAGCTGAATTCAGAAGAGGATATGAAATGAGCGATATCATTGCTGATGTCAGATGGATCTTGGCTGAAAGCAAAGAAAACCAAAAAGATGTTTACTTGTGTTTTAGTGACTGTGATAGTCAGAGCTATGTGTCAACTTGGCTGGACCACAATTCTGTGCAGTTTAAGCAGTTGTGATGTAGGTTGTTCCAATGATGGGATCAGATGTACATGTTTTGAGCAGCAAATCCATTGAAAGGGAGTTTCCCTAGGGGTGTGGCCTGCCTTCAGTATATTTATGGACATCCTGGGAAAAGAGAGAACACTCTTCTGTGGATCGGGATTCTGTTGTGCTGCCTACAACTATCCATGAGCAAACAATCCACCATTTGGCCTGGAAATCTTGGATTCATCATTTGTTGGAGTCAACAGCCAGTATACTGCCCACGAACCTTGAGCTCCTCAGCCCCTGCAGCTGCATGAGTTGGGAAGAGCTTCCAGCTTGACATTTGATCCAAGAACTTTGGACTTCCCAGCTTCTGTAAGTTTGTGAGCCATTTTCCTAAGATAAATTTCTTTCTCTATATATAAGCTTTACTGGTTTCGTTTCTCTAGAGAACCCAGTCTAACACAGTGATTATGCAAAAACATTCAATTGTGTTGTTGTTGTTGTTGTTATGTGCCGTCAAGTCAAACCCGACTCATAGCGACCCCTCCTTGGGTTTCCGAGGCAGTATCACTACGGAAGTAGGATTGCCCAACCTTCCTTCCGAGGAGTGGCTGATGGGTTTGAACCGCCAACCATCTGGTTAGCAGGCAAGTGTCTTAGCCACTATGCTACCAGAGCTCCCTCATAACAAATTATGGATAACATTGAGAAGAGTGGGAATTCCAGAACATTTAATTATGTTCATCAGGAACCTACACATAGACCAGAAGTCTGTCGTTAGAACAGAACAAGGGGATACTGCATGGTTTAAAATCACCAAGGGAGTGTTCAAGGTTGTATCCTTTCACTATACTTATTCAATCTGTATGCTGAACAAATAATCCAAGAAGCTGGACTATATGAAGAAGAACGTGGCGTCAGGATCGGAGGAAGACTTGTTAACAACCTGCAATATTCAGACAACACAACTTTGCTTGCTGAAAGTGAGGATGACTTGAAGCACTTACTGGTGAAGATTAAAGACTTTAGTCTGCAGTATGGATTACATCTCAACATAAAGAAAACGAAAATCCTCACAAATGGACCAAGAAGCAGCATCACAATAAGTGGAAAAAAGATTGAAATTGTTAAAGATTTTATATTACTTGGTTCCACAATTGTCACCAATTGACGCAGGAGTCAAGACATCAGATGATATATTGCACTGGGCAAATCTGCTGCAAAAGACCCCTTTAAAGTGCTAAAGAGCAAAAATGTCTCCTTGAAGACTAAGGTGTGCCTAACCCAAGCCATGGTATTTCAATCTCCTCATATGCATGTGGAAGCTGGACAACACGCAAGGAAGACAGAAGAGTTGATGCTTTTGAGTTGTGGTGTTGGCAAAGAATACTGAAAGTACCACGAACTGCCAAAAGAACAAACAAATCTGTCCTGGAAGAAAGGCAGCTGGAATGGTCCTTGGAAGAGAGAGTGGCCAGACGTCGTCTCACTTACTTTGGTCATGTAGTCAGAAGGGTCCATTCCCTGGAGAAGGATATCATGCTTAGTAAAGTGGTGGGTCGGTGAAAAAGGGGAAGGCCCTCAATGAGATGGATTGATACAGCGGTGGCAGTGATGGGCTCAGGTATAGTAAGAATTGTGACCCTGGCACAGGACTGGGAAGTGTTTTGTTCTCTTGTACACAGGGTCTCTATGAGTTAGAGCTGACTCGACAGCACCTAACAACAACAACAACAACCTACACATAGCTGATATTTGACACAGGACTGAAACTCGTTAAATGGGAAAGAGTCTCTTTAACAAATGGTGCTGGCAAAACCGGATACCTATGGGCAGAAAAATAAAACAAGATTCGTATCTCATACAATACACAAAACTAAGTCAAGATGGATCAAAGACCTAAACGTAAGACTTAAACCTATAAAGTTCATCAGGAAAAAGTAGGGGTAAGCTTAAACAACAACAACAAAAAAAAAACCTCATAACCATCAAGTTGATTCTGACTCACAGTGATCCCCACTGTGTTTCTGAGGCAGTAAATCTTTACTGAAGTAAATTGCCTCATCTTCCTTCCACAGAGTGGCTGATGAGTTTGGCCCACCAACATTTTGGTTAGCAGACAAATGCTTTAGGCACTGTGCCACCAGAGCTCCTCAAAAGTAAACATAGGGTATAAATTATTTATGGCATAAATAAACTATCAAACATAACCAAACCTGCCAAATATTTTTTCCCAATCTGTTGTTAGGTGCTGTCGAGTCAGCTCTGACTCATAGACACCCTGTGTACAACAGAACAAAACACTGCCCAGTCCTGCACCAGTGTCACAATTCTTGCCCATCACTGCCGCCACTGCAGCCACTGTATCAGTCCATCTCATCGAGGGCCTTCCCTTTTTTCACTGCCCCTCCACTTTACCAAGCATGATAGCCTTCTCCAGGGAATGGTCCCTTCTGACCACATGACCAAAGTAGGTGAGACCAAGTCTGGCCATTCTTCCTCCCAAGGAGCATTCTGGCTGCATTTCTTCCAGGACAGATCTGTTAGTTCTCCTGGCAGTCCACAGTACTCTGCATATTATTCGCCAACACCACAACTCAAAATCATCAACTCTTCTTGGTCTTTCTTATTCCTTGTCCAGCTTTCACATGCATATGGGGCGATTGAAAATACCATGGCTTGGGTTAGGCACACCTTAGGTTTCAAAGAGATATCTTCGCTCTTCAGTACTTTAAAGAGGTCTTTTGCAACAGATTTATCCAGTGCAATACTGTCATCTGATTTCTTGACTGTTGCTTCCATTGGTGTTGATTGTGGAACCAAGTAATATGAAATCTTTGACAACTCCAATCCTTTCTCCATTTATTGTGATGCTGTGAGGAATTTTGTTTTCTTTATGTTGAGATGTAATCCATATTGTATACTGAAGACTTTAATCTTCACCAGTAAGTGCTTCAAGTCATCCTCACTTTCAGCATGAAAGGTTGTGTCATCTGTGTATCACACATTGTTAATGATTCTTCCTCCAATCCTGATGCCTCATTCTTCTTAATATAGTCCAGCTTCTTGGATTATTTGTTCAGTGTACAGAATGAGTAAGTATGGTGAAAGGACACAGTCTTGACACACTCCCTTCCTGATTTTAAACCATGCAGTATCCCTTTCTTCTGTTTGAATGACAGCCTTCTGGTGTACATGCAGGTTCCTCGTGAGCACAATTAGATGTTCTGGAATTCCCATTCCTCTCAATGTTTACCATAATTTGTTATGACCCACAAAGTCAAATGCTTTTGCATAGTCAATAAAACATGAGTAAACATCTTTCCGGTATTCTTTGCTTTCAGCCAAGATCCATGTGACATCAACTATGATATTCATCATTCCAAGTCCTCTTCTGAATCCAGCTTGCATTTCTGGAAGTTCCCTGTCAATATACAGCTAGAACCATTTTTGAATTATTTTCAGCAAAATTTTACTTGTGTGTGATATTAATGATATTGTTCAATAATTTTCACATTCTGTGGTATCACCTTTCTTTAGAATGGGTACAAACATGGATCTCTTCCAGTCAGTTGGCCAAGTAGCTATCTTCCAAATTTCTCGGCACAGACAAATAAGTACCTCCATTGCAGCATCCGTTTGTTGAATCATTTCAGTGGGTATTCCGTCAATTTCTGGAGCCTTGTTTTTAGCCAATTCCTTCAGTGCAGCTTTGACATCTTCCTTTAATATCATTGGTTCTTGATCATATGCCACCTCTTGAAATGGATGCACATCAACCAATTCTTTTTGTCCCGGTGACTCGGTGTATTTCTTCCATCTTCTTTTGATGTTTCCTCCATCATTCAATATTTTGCCCATAGAACCTTTCAATATTGCAACTGGAGGCTTGAATTTTTCCTTCAGTTCTTTCAGCTTGAGAAATGCCTAAGTGTGTTCTCTTTTGGTTTTCTAATTCCAGGCCTTTGCACATTTCATTATAATATTTGACTTTGTCTTCTCAAGCTGCTCTTTGAAATCTTCTGTTCAGCTTTTTTATCTTGTCATTTCTTCCATTGTCTTTTGCTACTCTCCATTCAAGAGCTAGTTTCAGAGTCTCTTCTGACATCCATTTTTGTCTTTTCTTCCTTTCCTGACTTTTTAATGACCTTTTGCTTTCTTCATGAATGATGTTCCTCATGTCATCCCACAATTTTCTGGCTTTCGATCATTGGTGTTCAATGCATCAAATCAATTCTTTAGATGGTCTCTAAATTAAGGAGGGATATAATCAAGGTCATATTTTGGCCCTTGTGGACTTGTTTTAATTGTTTTCAGCTTCAACTTAAACTTGCATATGAGCAATTGATGGTCTACTCCACAGTCAGCTCCTGGCCTTTTTTTGGCTGAAGATACTGAGCTTCTCCATCATCTTCTTCCACAGATGTAGTCAATCTGACTCCTGTGCATTCCATCTGGCAAGGTCCACATGTATAGTTGCTGTTTATGTTGTTGAAATAAGGCATTTGCAATGAATAAGTTGTTGGTCTTGCAAAATGCTATCATGTGATCTCCAGCATCATTTCTATCACCAACTCCATACTTTCCAATTACCACTCATTCTTGTTTCTCTCCAATGTTCACCTTCAAATCATCAGTAATAATCAACACATCTTGATTGCATGTTTGGCCAATTTTAGATTGTAGAAGTTGGTAAATATCTTCAGTTTCCTCATCTTTGGCTATAGTGGTTGGTGCATAAATTTGAATAATAGTACTATTAATTGGTCTTCCTTATAAGCATATGGATATTATCCTATCCCTGACAGCATTGTATTGCAAGACATATCTTGAAACATTCTTTGTGATAATTAATACCATGCCTTTCCTCTTCAATTTGTCATTCCCAGTATACTAGATCACATGGTTGTCTGATTCAAAATGGCCCAAACCAGTCCATTTCAGCTCACTGATGCCTAGGATATCAATCTTTATGCATTCCATTCCATTTTTAACAACTTCCAATTTTCCTTGACTCATATTTCATACATTCTACATTCCAATTATTAATGAATGCTTGCAGGTATTTCTTCCCATATTGAGTCATGCTTATCAGCAAATGGAGGTCTCAAAAGCTTTATTCCATTCTTGTCATTAAGGTTGACCCTAGTTTGAGGAGGCAGCTCTTCCCCAGTTGTACTTTAAGTTCCTTCTGACCTGAAGGGCACATCTTCTGGAACTATATCAGACAATGTTTCAGGGCTATTTATAAAGTTTTCTGGTAATATATCAGATGGTGTTTCACTGCGATCCATGAGGTTTTCCCTGGTCAATTCTTTGAGAAGTGGATGGCCCATTCCTTTCGAGTCTGTCTTAGTCTGGAAGCTTCACTGAAACTTGTCTACCATGAGTGACCTGCTGGTATTTGAAATACCAGTGGCATAGCCCCAGGCTCACTTCAATGAACAAGCCACCACAGTACAACAATCTGACAGACGAGTGGTGGTCCCAATCTGTAGGTTCCTTATTATTCTTTTGGAGAAGTCTTTTGATGTCCATAAGAATTTAATTTTTAGGAAGACTGTCATCTAGCAGAAAATAAACTAGATGACTGGTCCTTCTAAAAATCAAATTCATATGCACATCAAAAGACTTCTCCAAAAGACTAATAAGGGAACCAACAGATTTGGAAAATATATTTGGCAATGACATATCTAAGAAGGGACTTATGTCTAAAATTTATAAAAACTTCAATACCTCAACATCAAAAAGACAAACAATCCAATTAAAAAATAGTTTGATGATATGAACAGATAGTTCACCAAAGAAGATAGTCAAGTGGCCAACAGACTCTTGAAGGAATACCCACAATCACTAGCAAATTATTAGAGAAGCAAATTAAAACAACAGTCATCTCACCTCAGCAATAACAGCAAAGTACAAGACAGAAAACAACAAATGCTGGCAAGGGTATGGAGAAACTGGAACTCTCATGTACTGTTGGTGGAACTGTAAAATGGTATAACCATGGTGAAAAGCAGTATGATGCTTCTTGAAAAAGTTAGAAATAGAAATACCATTTGATCCAGCAAACCCACTACTAGGTATATATCCTAAAGAAGTGAAAGCCAGTAAACAAATAGATATATGCACATCCATGTTCATTGCAGCACTATTCACCATGGCAAAGGGATGGAAACAACATAAGTGCCCATCAACATATGAATGGATAGCCAAACTATAGTACATACACAAAATGGAATACTTGTCTTGTTAGTTGCCATCAAGTGATCTCCGACTCATAGTGACCCTATGCACAGCAGAATGAAACACCGCCTGGTCTTGTGCCAGCCTCACAATCCTTGCTATACCTGAACCCATCATTGAGCCACTGTGTCTGTCCATCTCATGGAGGTCTTCCCCTTCTTCATTGACCCTCCACTTTACCAAGCACGATATCCTTCTCCAGGGAATGGTTCCTTCTGACAACATGACCTAAGTAGGTGAGACGAAGTCTGGCCATTCATGCTTCCAAGGAGAATTCCAGCTGCACTTCTTCCAGAACAGATTTGTTAGTCCTTTTAGCAGACCATGGTACTCTTAGCATTCTTCTCCAACACCACAACTCAAAACCATCAACTCTTCTTCGGTCTGCCTTATTCATTGTCCAGCTCTCACATGCATAAGAGGCGATTGAAAATATCATGGCTTGGGTTAGGAGCACCTTAGTCTTCAAGGAGACATCTTTGCTCTTCAGAACTTGAAAGAGGTCTTTTGTAGCAGATTTGCCCAATGCAATACATAGTCTGATGTCTTGAGTGCTGCTTCCTTTGGTGTTGTAGAGCCAAGTAATATGAAATCCTTGACAACCCCAATCTTTTCTCCATCCACCGTGAAGCTATTTATTGACCCAGTTGTGAGGATTTTTGTTTTCTTTATTTTGAGGTGTAATCCATACTGCAGACTGTAGTCTTTAATCTTCAACAGTAAGTGCTTCAAGTCATCCTCACTTTCAGCTAGCAAAGTTCTGTCATCTGCATATTGCAGGTTGTTAATGAGTCTTCCTCCAATCCTTATGCCACATTCTTCTTCATATAATACAGCTTCTCAGATTATTTGCTCAGCATACAAGTTGAATAAGTATGGTGAAAGAATACTACCTTGACACACTCCCTTTTTGATTTTGAACCATGCATTATCCCCTTGTTCTGTTCGAACAACAGCCTCCTGATCTATGTACAGGTTCATCATGAGTACAATCAAGTGTTCTGGTATTCCCATTTGTGTTAGACTGTGTTCTCTAGAGAAACAAAACCAGTAACGCTTATATAGAGAGAGAAAGAGAAATTTATCTTAGGAAAATGGCTCACACACTTATAGAAGTTGGCAAGTCCAAAGTTCTTAGATCAAACATCAAGCTGGAGGCTTTTCCTGACTCACGCAGCTGCAGGGGCTGAGGAGCTCAAGGTTGGCAGGCAGTATACTGGCTGTTGATTCCAACGAATGACGAATCCAAGATGTCCAGGATCTAGGTAGATTGTTTGCTCACGGACATTTGTAGGCAGCACAACAGAATCCCAATCCACAGAAGAGTGTCTCTTTTCCCAGGATGTCCATAAGTACACTGGAAGCAGGCCACACCGCTAGGAAAACTCCCTTTCAATGGATTCACTGCTCAAAACATATACATGTGATCCCATCATGAGAATAACCACATCACAACTGCTTAAACCACACAGAATTGTGGTCCAGCCAAGTTGACACACAGTTCCAACTATCACACCATTCTTCTGAATGTTATCCATAATTTGTTATGATCCACACAATTGAATGCTTTTGCATAGTTAATAAAACATAACTAAACATCTTTCTGGAATTCTTTGTTTTCAGCTGAGATCCATCTGACATCAGCAATGATATTCCTATTCCACATCCTCATCTGAATCCAGCTTGCATTTCTGGAATCTTTGTCAATACACTGCTGCAACTGTTTTTGAATTA
>NW_006922202.1:1397813-1400450 GCF_000298275.1 Orycteropus afer afer
ATGATTTTGAGTTTTGTACCACATTGTTCTCCCTCTTTATGCAGGATCTCCTACATCCCTTCCAAGTGGATGGCAGTGGTAGCTGGGCACCACCTTTTGGTTTTTTAACTACAGGTCTTTGCACATTTCATTATAGCAATGGGCTTTGTCTGTTGGAGCTGCTCTGAAATCTTCTGTTCAGCTCTTTTATCTTGTAATTTCTTTCATTTGCTTTAGCTACTCTCTGTTCAAGGGCAAGTTTCAGACTCTCTTCTGACATCCACTCTGGTCTTTTCTTCCCTTGCCATCTCTTCAATGACCTTTTGCTTTCTTCATGGATGATGTTCTTGATGCATCTCATAATTCCTCTGGTTTTCGGTCATTGGTGTTCAATGCATCAAATCTATTCTTTACATGGTCTCTAAATTCAGGAGGTATATTATCAATGTCATACTTTGGCTTCTGTGGACTTATTTTAATTGTCTTCAACTTCAGCTTGAACATGCATACAAGCAGTTGATGGTCTGTTCCATAATCAGCTCATGGCCTTGTTTTGGCTGAAGATATTGAGCTTTTCCATTACTTTTTACCACAGAGGTAGTCAGTCTGATTCCTGTGTATTCCATCTGGTGAAGTCCACATGTATAATCATCACTTATGTTGTTGAAAAAACAATTTGCAATGAATAAGTTGTTGGTCTTGCAAAATTCTATCATGTGATCTCCAGCATTATTTCTATCTCCAAGGCCATATTTTCCAACTACTGATAACTCTTCTTTGTTTCCAACATTTGCATTCCAATCACCAGTGATAATCAACACACCTTGATTACATGTTCAGTCAATTTCAGACCTCAGACATTGGTAGAAGTCTTCAATTTCCTCACCTTTGGCTTTGATAATTGGTGCATAAATTTGAATAATAGTAGTATTAACTGGTCTTCCTTGTAGGCGTATAGATGTTATCCTATCTCTTGCGGCATTTTATTTCAGGACAGATCTTGAAACTATCTTTGTGGCAATGAATGCCTACCATTTGTGGTAGTTACAGTTGTATATCAACTTGGCTGGGCCTGGTTGAGTGGCTGGGCAGTGGGTAGTAGTTTTTCCCCATGATGACACTGACAATCAACTCCATGGTGGGATCTACCATAAGCAGCTGTGTAGCTGCTTTATGGATATGGTTTCCTTCCTGTACAGAAGAAGCAACTTTGAGGAATGGTCTCTAGCTTATGGTATGCCTGAGCACTGCATGTAGCCAAGTTGTTGTTTAGCAGTCTGCCATGCTCTGCCAGTCTTGGGACTTTCAAAGGACTTGAATCAATGGCTTGCTGTGTTGTTTGGTAACATTGGGACTGTGCCATTTTATTTGTCAACCTTGGGCTTGTTGTCATCAGCAGCCAGTAGCTACCTGAGAGAAGAGATGCCTCTAGCTTCAGTGGGCCAGGAACAAGAGGGAGAGCTGAAGTCCAAGGTCGAGGGGCTTTTACACACCCCCTAGAGTCTGACATTTTGAACTCGGACTTCTAGCCTCCAAAAATTGTAAGAATAAACTTTTGTTTGTTAAAGCCATCCCATTTGTCGTATATTCTTGTCAGAGCAGCACTAGGTAACCAAAATACCATTTCTCTTTAATTTGTCTCTTTAATTGCCATCTCTTCAATGACCTTTTGCTTTCTTCATGGATGATGTTCTTGATGCATCTTATAGTAGATTATAGGGTTGTCTGATTCAAAATGGCCCAAACCCGTCCATTTCAGCTCACTAATGCCTAGAATATTGATCTTTATGCATTCCATTTCATTTTTGACAACTTCCAATTTTCCTAGATTAATACTTCATACATTCCACGTTCCAATTATTAATGGATGTTTGCAACTTTTTCTACTCATTCTGAGTCATGCCACAGTAGCCAATGGAGGTCCTGAAAGCTTTACTCTATCCATATTGTTAAAGTTGTTTCTATTCTGAGGAGTCAGCTTTTCCCCAGCCAAATTGTGAGTGCCTTCTGACCTGATAGGCTCAACTTCTTGTACTATATCGGACATGTTTCAGGGCTGTTCATAAAGTTTTCCAACAATAATACAATACTATGCAACATTAAAAAATAATGAAGATCCACAAAACACCTCATAACATTGATGGACTTGGAGGACATTATGCTGGGGGAAGTAAGTCAATCACAGAAGGACAAATATTGTATGAGTCCACTATTATAAGAAGTCAAAGACAGGTTTACACAAAGAATGAAACTTTCTTTTTTGATTACTAGGGATGTAGGAGGAAAAATTGCTAGCTAAGTTAGCTGAGAGATACATATTGATTTGGGTGAAGTGAAAAGCAATGTACCAAAAGCAAGTGACCAACAAAATAACACTACAGAAAAAGAAGACATGGAGAAGAGCACAAGATATAGACAACAAAGGTAAATACTATTACACATGTTTGGTACTCTTTGACCTAGGCCCAGAGGCTGGAGATGAGAGGAAGGGCTGGCTGGTCTGAAGTGCAATGAATTGTGAGCCTGTGGGCATTGAAATAGTCCCTGAGGACTGAAGATGTGAGAGAAGGTGCTGGCTGGTCTGAAGTGAAGGGAAGAGTGTGACTCCCAGACTTGGCAGCTGGTACCCATGACCTAGCTGGGATGGCTAGGGCTGAG
>NW_006922202.1:1401340-1407288 GCF_000298275.1 Orycteropus afer afer
AGAGGTGGTGGGTGCCTTGGGAGGAACGGTTGGTGAAAGGGCTGGAGGGAGGCAGCATGTCTGGCCTTGCAGTAATAGGCCTTGGGTTACTGCTGGTAATCCTGCCTTCCCCTTGTAGGGTTAGAGGAGGTCAGAACATGTGGCCTCCTTGCCGTTTTTGCAACATGCAATATTGCATTATCAGTAATAACAAACATTAATATCCAGGTGGATACATAGGTAGACAGGCAAGATGATCAGGTATAGATAGGCCAACATGAGTATACCCATGATCATAAACTGATTTGGCCGATAATATTTCTATATATGCATTTGTATGTGTTATAAAAATATCCACATATATAATAGACTGAAGAGAAGCAAGGTTATAACATTGTAGCCATAGCCAAACACCTTCAGGAAATGAATCGCTGGGCTTGCAATCTTGGGACCATAGTCACGGGGGACATCAAGCTCAACTGGGATAATATACTACACAATACTATAGTATACTACACTTTGTTCTACATCTTACTTTGGTAAGTAGCAACTAGGGTCTTAAAAAACTTGCAAGTGGCTATCGGAGATGCAACTATTGGTCTCTGCTTGTCCAGAGCAAAGAAAAGTAAGGAAACTCAAAGACTTATTGTGGAAACAGTAAGTCCAAGGGACTAGTGGACCATGAGAACTTCAGCCAACATGACCCTGAGACCAGAAAACTAAATGGTGCCCAGCTACCACTGCCAGTCTCTCAGAAGGGGATCAAAATTGAAGATCTTGGATAGAATGGGGGAAAAATGTGGAACAAACCTCAAAATCATTGAGGAAAAAAAAAAAAAAAAAGACCAGGCTTACAGGTCTGATAGAGACTTGTGAAACACCCAAAACCATGGCCTTTAGTCACGTTAGGGCTTAGAATTAAACTCACTCCCATGGTTTAACTTTCATCCACTCAAGAAACAGGCCTACAAAGTGAACTACACTAGGGAGGTGCACTCCTTAGAATAATCGACCATGGGTGATTAGAAAGGCAGCATTGCACAGGGAGAAAACTCAGAGGGCAGGAATGCATAGGAAAGAAGGACACAGGGAAAAGGTACACACAGGGAGAAAGTGGGAAGAGAGTTTGTTACAGTGACAGGATTGCAATCAATGTCACAAAACAAAATGTGTATGAATACATGAATGGAAAATAAATTTGCTCTGTCAGCTTTCACCCAGATCACAACAAAAAGTTAAAAAAAGAGAAATTGGTAATTTTTTTAAAAATCATCATTGAACTTTGAAGCTTAGTCCAGAGCACGTCTTTTTTTTTTTTTTTTTCTCTCCTAAGTATTGTGAGGCTGCATTCCATTTCTCACCAATTTTCTCCAAAAAGAAAGTTCCCACACACTCAGAGCTTTCAGCATAAAACAATGGGTGAAAAGGAAGTGCTTGCCCTACCCACACCCTAGGATGAATAATTTATGTACCACACGAGAGTTCAGGTGTGTACAGAGGCTGGGTCAGGAGATAGGAACTCAACTAACTATAAAGCTTTACCATGATCCAGGACTGTGTGTGCCACAGTGCAAGGCTTTGCAGACTTCATCAAATCTTTGGCACGGGGGGGGGGGAACAGAGATGCAAGATGCTAGATTTTAATCAATTCTATCATTAACTATGCATGCTATTTTATCTTTCTACCCCTCTTCGTCATTCTCCCTGTCAACCCATAACTTTATTCATTTACATGTTTTGTTTCTTTCTTCATTCTACTATGAATCCCAATGGGTTTCAGAAATAAAAGGTAGTATCCCTTCGCTCAAGGAACTCAGAAGAGTGGGGAAGATGGTCCAGTGGGCAATTACAATGCAGCCACTGTATGCTTTGACAGCAGTTAGCACACAGAGCATGTATTCATGTTTTACCTGGCCTGAAGTAGGGGTGAGGCTTTTCTAACAGAGAAGACAACTTCAAGAAAAAAGAAGAGAAGAGTCAGTGAACCTAATATGTTTGGGGAACTTTAAGTGATTCATTATTTGGGATGGACATATTGCAGGCACTCCTCCCCCGACAAAAAAAGAGTTCTTTTAATAAAGAAAACTTGGGGTTTCCCTGAGTGACAACATCATCTCCATCTCCCTACTTGAAATCTTTCCATGGTTCTTGAAATTTTAAAGAATAAAAGGCAAAAATCTTAATATGGCAATCAGAGCCCTTTAGGATTGGTTCCTGTGCAACTATTCAGCCTCTAGTCTCCCTAATCCCTATTCTGTAATTTATGATCCAGCAAGACCTAACTAGTTATTATTTTCCTACACACACACATCCACAGTATTTCTCAACCTACAATCTTTGCTTAAACTATTACCTCTAACAGGATCTCAGTAGACATTTCTCTAAAGAAATATGCAGATGTCCAACAGACACAGGAAAAGATGCTCCACATCATTAGTCATTAGGAAAATCCAAACCAAGACCACAATGAGATACCACTTCAAACTCACTAGGATGGCTAGAAACAGTGTCAGATAATAATAAATATTGGCAAGGATGTGAAGAAATTGGAACTCTCATACACTGCTAGTAAAAATATAAAATGTGCAGCCACTTTGGATATCATAGAATTGAAAACAACTGAAAAGTCCAATAGTCATGGTAGTATATACCTAACAGACTTTTTTCTATGTAATAAATATTACGTACATCTCTCTATATATTTGTATGTTCAATTCTCTGACTCTAAAATTTGACTTCTAGAAATTTGTAAGAACATAAGAGGTTGGGTATGCAAAGACTATAGGAGATTATATCACATATATTGTCCTGGGTTTGGTTTTTAAAAAGCAACAATATATAATGAGAATTCCTCTATGTTAATCCTATGACTATACAACAATATTTTAAAGGCTACACAGCATTCTATTTTATGAATATATAATACTTTATTTAACCACCTTCCTACTTCTGGATATTTAGAACATTTCTACTAAAGAAGCTACTAACCTAGGATCCCTGGTGGTACAGTGGTTAACTGCTTAACTGCTAACCAAAAGGTTGACAGTTGAACGCATCAGATACTCCATGGGAAAAAGGCTGGCAGTTGGAAACAATTTGGGCTAGTTTTACTTTGTCCTCTAGCATTGCTATGAGTCTGAGTTGACTCATCAACAAAAGGTCTTGTTTGTAGTTCCTGACCTATTGGGATGACTGAATGAACGTATAGATGCTAAATCCCATCCATTATTTCTCTTGGAAACCTCTAGAATCTTCCCCTCCTCTGGTTTAATATTGCAGTAACCTCCCATCTAATTTCATCCCCTTCAACCAAATCTCCACATGCCAGGACATGATCTTACTCATAGTTCAAAGCTAATTTAGTAATGTTACTCTTCTGCTTAAGACCTTTCAGAAGTTCCACACTAACTGTGGGACAATCCTATATCGCATCCCCTACCATGATTTACTAGGAGCTCTGGTAGTGTAGTGCCTAAGGCACTTGACTGCTAACCAGAAGGAAGGTTGGGCAATCTACTTCCGTAGTGATACCGCCTAGGAAACCCAAGGAGAGGTCACAACGGCACATAACAACAACAACAACATGATTTACAAGCTCATCTAGGATCTGATCTCAACTCACCAGCATCATTTCCTTGCTCCCTATGGTCCAATCAGCATACTCCTCATAATTCAGTGAAGATTTTTAACTCTTGCACTCTTCCATGCCTTTGTAAATGCTGCCTCCTGTACTGGAAAGTACTTCCCTTCCTCAACTGTCTGACAAATACCCCAACTTCTTTGTAAAAACTGTCCTGTCTCCCTCCTAAAGCAAAGCATCTCGCTCCCCACTTTGTATTATAGAATTTATTAAACTGCTCTCTTTCCTGTTAAAATTTGAGCTCTTGGAGGATTGGGATGCAATTTCATTTCTTTGTTCCCTGCAAGAAGCACTTTGTGTGGTATATCATGTTAATGTTGCCCCATGCAGCACTGCTTTTTTTTTTTTTATGTTATTTGACTCTGAGATACTTTATTTTAAACATATGTATATTTAAAGCAATCCATTATAATACACATAGATATGCATTTGTGTATGTTCTCAGTGCTATTGCACATTCAGCTACTGAAAGCTAGCTCTGGAAAGATTAAATTGTAAACCCTTAGTCAATGTGCATCTGTACAAATCATTCTGCACACCCTCTCAGTCTTTGTGGATTCTGCAGCTCTTCTCAGAATTATGTTCTACAAAAGTTGTGCTTTTCTTTGCTTTCTATAATTGATTTTAGGTTATTGAGAATGGTTTTTGACTTACATTTTCTGACAAAAGATGAGCAATTCATAGGGATGACCCTTCTACAAAGAAACAAAGGAAGTCTATAAAGCTCAATATTAAGACTATCTGAAATGCAGCTAAAGCTCCCCCTCCCAACAGAAATGAAAAAATAAACAATGTGTAATGATCAACAAACAGATGTAAAATCAGAGACAATGTGTGTAGAGCTATTTTGAGAAGTTTTGTTGTGAAGAAAAGTATAGAAATGGGGCAATTGCTGGAGGATACAGTGGTCTGACTGCCCAAAGAAGAGTTGTGTGTGTTTTTAGTTAGTTTGCTGGTTTGCATGCTAACAATATACCTTTGGAGGTTGGCCTGTTATGGAATGAATTGTGTCCTCAAAAAATATGTGTTATAAATCCTAACCTCTATATCAGTGTTTATAATCTAATTTGGGAGTGGGTTTCTTTGTTATGTTAATGAGGTCGTATTAGTGTAGAGTGTATCTTAAGTCAATCTCTTTTGGGATATAACAGAGATTAAACAAATAAGTGAGCAAGCAGAGATGGGAGAAGATAGATGTCACACCATAAAGATCACCAAGGAACCAGGGAGCAAGGACCTTGCCCTAGACCCAAACTCAGAGAAGAAGGCTTTCCCTAGGGTTAGCACCTGAATCTTGATGTCTAGATTCCTAAACTGTGAGAAAAGAAAACTACATGCCACATGCTTGTGGTATTTCTGTTATACCAGCAATAGATAACTAAGACAGCCTTACATAAGTAAAAGGATACTCCCTCCATTTTAACAGATGGGAAGAGTAGGTAAAGAGGCAGTTACAATCAGATTTATTGTTGACATGATGTGTTCCGCCCAGATCTTGAATCCCCAAAAACGACCAAGGAGCCGATTCCACTGCAAAAGCATTTGTTGTTGTTGTTGTTGTTGTTATGTGCCGTCGAGTCAAACCCGACTCATAACAACAACATGCTTTTGCAGCTCTGATAGCATAGTGCCTAAGGCACTTGACTGCTAACCAGAAGGCTGACGGTTCAAACCCACTAGCCACTCCTCGGAAGGAAGGTTGGGCAATCCTACTTCTGTAGTGTTACTGCCTTGGAAACCCAAGGGGGGGGGGTCGCTATGAGTCGGGGCCGACTCGACGGCACATAACAACAACAACAACAACAAATGCTTTTGCAGTGGAATCGGCTCCTTGGTCGTTTTTGGGGATTCAAGATCTGGGCGGAACACATCATGTCAACAATAAATCTGATTGCAACTGCATCTTTACCTACTCTTCCCATCTGTTAAAATGGAGGGAGTATCCTTTTACTTATGTAAGGTTAGCAGTCAAGTGCCTTAGGCACTATGCTACCAGAGCTGCAAAAGCATAGGGGTTGTTTATTCAAGCTCCAGCCCGGACCCCCAACCGTCACTGACTGCCGTGGTTCAGGATTGACAGCCCCAAACTCAGGTGTAACAGGGTTTTTATAGGGGGGTACAGCAGAAATGAGGAAGTTTCACTCAAAAAATTACAGGATTTGTTGACATTTTCCAAGTTGCTAGTTGTTCCTACTTGATTGGCTCTGTCCTGTGGGCCGAAGCCACAAACTGTTGTTTCTAACTATTTTAGGTAAGGTATTTCCTTGCCATTTACTGATTGGTTGTTGCTAAGGAGTATGCTTGGGAGTATCAATGAGGTGGGGGTAGT
>NW_006922202.1:1407443-1428586 GCF_000298275.1 Orycteropus afer afer
AATCCTACTTCCGTAGTGATACTGCCTCGGAAACCCAAGGAGGGGTCGCTATGAGTCGGGGCCGACTCGACGGCACATAACAACAACAACAAAGCACTAAAGCCTGAAGTAAATGCTAAGGGATATTGCAAAATGGCTACATACTTAAAAATGGTTACATACAGGGTGGTTATACAGAAACATGGTCTCACAGATGAGGGAGTTCTTTCCTAATGATTAACACTAAGTGAAGGATTGAATTTGAAATAGTTGAGGATAAATTGCTCAGCCACTTTGGAAAGCAGTTGGGTAGTCCTAAAATAAGTTAAACACAGAATTACCGTACAGCACAGCAATTCCACTCCTAGGTACCCACCCAAAAGATATGAAAACAGATTCTTGCACATCAATGTTCAATGCAGCATTATACACGAGTGGGTAAGCAAAATGTGCTACACATGTGCAGTGAAGTATTTTTCGGCCATCAAGATAAATAAAGTTATGATATATACTGTGACATGGATAATGAGCCTTGAAAACAATATACTAAGTGAAATAAGTCAGATAAAAAAGGACAGATGTCATATGAACCCACTTAATATCTGTAAGAGGTAAATGCATAGAAACAGAAAATAGATTAGAGGTCACCAGAGGTTAGAGAGAGGGAAGAATGGGGAATTATTGCTTAATAGGTATGGAGTTCTTAATGGATGTGGAAAATTTTGGAAATAGTGATGGTGTCTACACACACACAAATAGGATTTAACTCTTTTTTCTCAGTAAATTCAATGAAGTGGTGAACAACGTAAACTTTATAAAAATTAATGTTCCTATACTCAAGGAGCACTGGTGGTGCAATCATTAAGCACTCAGCTCCTAACTGAAATATCTGTGGTTTGAATCTACCAGTGGTTCCACAGGAGAAAGGACTGGGTAATCAGCTCCTTTAACAATTGATAACCTACGAAACCCTAGGGGGCAATTCTACTCAGTCCTATAGGAGCATTATGAGTCAGAATAGACTCAACAACAGCATACTTATCTTCTAGACAAATTTGTAGTGAAACAGGAAATGTCTTTGAAAGTTCAATCCACTGCACAGATAATGCTGTTTTAATAAAGAAAGCTGCTTGTTAATGTTTCAGGATCAAACTATTGCAAAAACCAAACCAAACTCATGCCGTGGAGTCGATTTCGACCCATAGCGACTCCTCATGGGGTTTCCGAGGCAGCATCTCTACAGAAGTAGATTGCCCAGTTTCTCCCTCCCCCCAAAATGCAAAAGGTTATTGCCTTTACATACACCCATAGACATACAGAGACACACACGCTTATTTCTTATGTACTTTCATAAACTACTTACTTTACACAAATATTTTTGTCCTTAAATTTTTGATCTATAAATGTGGCACTGGAGCAAGTGTTTGGTGTTAAAAATAACAGCATTATCTCAAAATTTCCATCTCCTTCGCAGCTTCCATTGCATGCATACCAGAATTTTACTTGGAATGAGTGACCGAAGATCTTTACGCCAGGTTATCGTGTGAGAGATGTGTATCTACTCCTAGAACATCCGTTTGGTTACCTCTTCAGAAGCAAAATGACTTCTTTTGCAGGCAATTGTTCATTAGTAAGTCCTGTTATGCTGATGTAGTAATCTGCAAAATACAGTAAAAAGGCTACCTTTAGTTCCAGTAGCCTTTTATATGTAATAGCAGATATTCCCTCTTTCATATTCTTCTATAAGAGTATGAAAAACACAACGCAACGCAACCAATGCTGTGGAGTAGGATCGGACTCATAGCGACTCCTCCTTGGGTTTCCAAGGCAGTATCACTGCGGAAATAGATTGCCCAACCTTCCTTCCGGGAAGTGGGGAGTGGCTGGTGGTTCAAACCCACCAGCCTTCTGGTTAGCAGTCAAATGCCTTAGGCACAGTTCCAAAATCTGAGCTGGGTAGACTGGTGTTCTATTTTAAATGCTTCCTCACAAGAAATGAAAAATTCCTGAGAGGGATTTTTTATCTTTTCCTAAAAAGATTCCTGATATAAATGGAATAAAACAGCTACAAATCAAATACAATTCTTGAAGATAGTTTTATTTGATGCTATGAATTCTACTACATCACAAGGTTTTAAAAACTTCTACAAATATTTTAGAAAGGAGTCCCTGGGTGGTTCACACAGTTAAGTTTCAACCATTAGTCAAAAGTTGGTGGTTCAGTCCCACTGAGAGGCAACTCAGCAGACAGGTTTGGTGATCTGTTTCAGAAAAGTCACAAACCTGAAAACTCTTTAGAGTAGTTCTACTTTACATACATGGGATCACCTGAGTTGGACTTGACTGGACAACAACTAATAGCAACAAAGCAAACTTACTCTTTATCTGGGCAAATGACAACAACTTTAATTATGATGATAATGAAATCTTACCTCCATATGCTGCCTTTTATTATTATTAAAATTTTTATCAGCATTTGTTGACTTAAAATGGATATAATGATTATATAACCAGCATTTTCTCTTACCATTCATAATAACTGTAAATCCATTGCCTTATATATTTAACTGAAGTTCTTAGAGATTAATTCCATGTTTAAAATTAACACCTTTTACAATCATTATTAATTACATCATTTTAATCTTGAAATAGTATATATGTGTATTTATACTTTAATTGATAAAATTTCAAAATCTAAAACCAATAAAAATATGGTCACTAATTATTTTTAGGATACTTACCTATATCAACAGCAGTGAGGTTTTTTTTTTTTTTAACTTATATTTTAAGGTACATAATCAGGTATCAAAATTCACCCATATGGTGGTATGAGCTGTCTTCTGTTGTTCTGGCAAGGGCTGTGGGGATGATGACCCTGGCAGAATGGAGCTGGGGAGTATAAATACAACTGGGTGATTGTGGCGCAGTGAGTTACTTAATATGGCCCATCTAGCCATAGTCTACCCACCAGCCACTCCTCGGAAGGAAGGTTGGGCAATCCTATTTCCCTAGTGATACTGCCTCGGAAACCCAAGGAGGGGTCGCTATGAGTCGGGGTCGACTCTCTATGGCACATAACAACATAACAACAACAGCCATAGTCTGTATAACTCCCACCAAATGACTTGATGGAACTATGCAAATGAGGTGCTTGTGGCTCACCAAGGGGATTGATAGCTTGCTAATAATATAAATAAAGTACCTGGCACGCTTGTGGAGGTGGAACTAGGCAAATAAGGTATATGGAACCCTTATGAGGGGATTGGTCAGTTTTGCCCCCTGCTAGGCTTAAAATGAGCCATCTCAGTATTGTACTGGGAAATCTCATGACCACCAAAAAAGAAGATCCAGGAGTAGAATGCATCTTTTGGACGCAGGATTTCTGCATTGAGAGCTTCCTAGACCAAGGAGACTGACAGCTGTAACACCAGAGATGGTGAGAGATAGTGAGACAGAAGCAGGGACAGAGAAACAGTGGCAGCAGAGGCAGCGGAACCAGGAGACAGTGCTTTGGGCTTCCTGACCCACAGGGCAAGAAAGCTGAGTGCCTTCAGGCAGGAGGCAGAGGCTTGCTGGTGGACTGACTTGCCTCTGAGTACTTGCCGGTGGAGCTAAAGAATTTTGTAACACTTGCCCAAGCTGGGCAGAGGTCAAGTGGCTGAGGGCCAAGAAGCCAATGGCCAGAGAGAGGCCTACCTGTGGGCACGGCTGAGAGAAGCTGTCCTGACTGATTAACTATATCCTGAGTCATTTCTGAACCTGTTACTTCCCTAATAAACCCCATGATTGTGAGAAAAAAACCATCCATATGACATACTTAGCTCATATCACTAGGTAATTAGATTATTACTTATGACAGTAACCTATGATTCACTGAATGTGCACAAGCTGAAGGACACTAAGAATGATGTTGGAAAGCATTCAGCTATTCAGTCTTCCCCAGAAAAGCTCTGGTAGCATAGTGGCTAAGACACTTACTTGCCTGCTAACCAGACGGCTGGCAGTTCAAACCCACCAGCCACTCCTCGGAAGGAAAGTTGGGCAATCCTACTTCCGTAGTGATACTGCCTCGGAAACCCAAGGAGGGGTCGCTATGAGTCGGGTTTGACTCGACGGCACATAACAACAACAACAACAACCAGAAAAGCTAAAATCAAAGCTGAAGTGAAGATTTGGACTGATTGCCAAGGTGGAAGTTGAACTACAAAATGGGGGCAATATAATGTGTGGAATTTATGTAGCAGTCTCAGGGAGTCTTCTTGGGAGAAGAGTTAAATCTTCAGCAATGAAGATGAGAGCTAAGTACACCTCCTCTTACTAAAAGGTGTTTGTGAGTTCAGCATGCAGGAGACTCAGATACATGCATCCTTTAGACAAAGGCTAGGAGTCTGAATTTGGGATCATGGTCAAACATTCCTTAGTCTAACTGGGTAATGTCTATAAGGGTGGAATTTCAGAACTCTAGTAACAGGTATTAGGAAATTCAATCATGAGGGAATGGCAGATAATCCAGCCTGGAGAGGCTGAGTTTCCAAGCAGGAAACTATGTCACTGGAAGGGCAGATGTATGGGTAGGAACCTGGTCCCTAAGAAAGAGTGGTTTATAGGATATTGCCCCAGTAACCTAGGAATCAAGATTTATGACACCAATTTATGCATTGGGGCTTGATGGGACCGAGATCAGAGCCATAGCAGCACTAAGACTGACCATGCTGAGCTGTTTAGTAACTGCTATGGAATTCCGTGATTTTAAGCCTTCTGTCCAGGCAGTCAGGGAGAGAGAGGGCCAGCAGAGAAAATAAGCAGCATTTGATCAGAATGATTGTCAAACACTGCACATACATTATTATGTTTAATTGCCACACTATCCTAAGGCTGTTAGCCTCATTTGGAGGTGATGAAAAGTTAAGTAACTGAACGAAGGTTTTAGCTAGTAAGTCATAGAGTTGGGATTTGAGCTTGTGCCTCTCTGCCTCCTGAGCCTCCTAAACTTTTTCCTCAAAACTCTCCTTTGATCAAATTTGCTTCACTCTCTACGTTAACGTATAATCTGCATCCAGTCTTTTCTTTTTCCCTTCTTGTCTCAATATAAAAGAGATTCTTTCCTCTACCCAAGCCTGATATTTTCTTATGTTATTTGGATCCCATTCCCTCCCCTCAAATCCCTAGAGATCTAATTCCATCCTCTTTCCTCTCTGGTTTCTTTTACTCCTTATATCTATGGACTGTATCTTCGAAATTAAACATACTCAAATCGCTATCTTTTCTTACACAGACCAGCTCTTAAAAAAAAAAAAATCTTATAGAAGTAACACATGTGCCTTGATTGAAAAAAAAAAACCCCACATACTAAATTACAAAGTAAAAAGTTCTTTAATCACTTCACACTGTTCCCTCACTTTCAATTTCACTTCTCTAAGGAGTCAACATTAACCATTTAATGTGCATCCTTCTAGATAGTTTTTTGTACCTATCGTTGTTGTTGTTAGGTTCTGTCAAGTTGGGGCCGACGCACAGTGACCTTACGTGTAACAGAATGAAACATTGCCAGACCTGTGCCATCCTCACAATCATTGCTATGCTTGAGCCATATGTAACAAATATTTGTAACTGGGCTTCCTCTTTTTTCCCTGACCCCAATCACCATACACTACCAATCAGGTAGCAACAGCAGAATTTTCAGTAAGAGGCACTAGAATGCAAGCTATTTGAAGGCAGGGGTAATTGACCATTTAGTTCACTGATATATCTATCCCTAGCTTCTCGAACAGTGTCAGGCACATAATAGTGATTCAAAAAATACTTTCTGAATTAATGAATGAATCTGGCTAAACCTAAGAAGTAAGATTAGTATAGAATAGAAGCTGTCCAAGAGGCTCATAGACAATAATTGAGCACACACACAGACACAAATGCAATAACCTGAAGGATTAGCAAGCAGTGTCTTAGCCCACATAAACTGGGGAGTCTCTGACTCAGGTGGCTACCCAGGATATTAGGGGATTAAGGTTCAGAATTGAGGGAACGGGTGGCCTCTGACTCCAGGGTGATGAGGAAATAGCAGATAGCACCTCCTGGGCACTATGGGGGGGGAGACACGAAGAGGAGCTGCTGCCATTCCTTTCTTGGAATGGTGGGTCATTCTAAGAAAAATGGTACTGAGCCTTTTTATCCCTGAAGTACTCGAAGTAATCAACACCTTCACAGCCAACAACATCTTGAAATGTGAGGTTAGAGTAGGTCTAGGACAATTGCCATCCCTGGATCACAAGCCCTTGACATCTTCTCTTTCCAACCATATTGTAATGGTTAACAGCACAAATCCCTTCAGCCCAATCTTGGCTATACTAGCAACGCAAATGACATCCTACTGTATAACCCAATAGGGCAAGTTGTTTAGCTTCCCTGTGTGTGGATTTCCTCCTTTGAAAAAAAATAGAGAGAACACCTACCTCTTAGGACTGTTATGAAGATTGAATGAAGTAGTTAATATAAAGCTCTTAGAATGTTGCCTGGTACATAGTACACATTCAGATTCTGTCCACTCTTATTAATATCTATTATTTTCCAGACCCTTCAGGGCCTACCATTTCTCCTATGAGACTTTCAGATTAAAAGAGCTGATTCACTTTTATACTTTCTTATTCTGTGTTTCAAAATATGGAGCTATCCACAATCTTCCTCACCCTGTCTCCTCCAATGGACTTCACATCTTTTCATCATGTCTATTTTGAAACTCAACTTTTTAAATGTTAGAGCTTGAGTGCTGCTATTACAGCTCAGGGCTTGGAGCCTTGAAGGTCCAAATCATCCACTGCAAGAGCTCATTGCCCAACCCCAACCAAGGTGCTGTATTTCTTTCTCTACATGGACAAAAAAGCAGTTACAGCCCAGCAGCACATTCATATCTATCTATATCTATCAGTCCATGTGCACATGGAAGCAATAATCAAGAAATCAAATGACATATTGCATTAGGCAAATCTGCTGCAAAAGACCGCTTTAAAGTGTTAAAAAAAAAAAAAAGTCATTTTAAGAGCTAAGGTATGCCTGACCCAAGCCATGCTATTTTCATTCACCTCATATACATATGAAAACTGGACAATGAATAAGGAAAACCAAAGAAGAAGTGATGTCTTTGAATTATGGTGTTGGTGAAGAATATCGAATATACCATGGACTGCCAGAAGAATGAACAAGTAAGTCTTAGAAGAAGTACAGCAAAAATGCTTCTTAGAAGTGAGAATGGTGAGATTTTGTCTCATGGACATTAGACATGTTATCAGGAAAGACCAGTTCCTTTGTGCTTGGTAAAGTACAGGGTCAGCAAAAAAGAGGACTCTCAATGAGATGGACTGACACAGTGGTTGCAATGATGGGATCAAACATAACAATTGTGAGGATGGTGCAGGCTGACAGCTTTTCATAGGGTTGTACATAGAGTTCCTATGAGTCTGAACCAACTCCACAGCACCTAACAACAAGGTATGCACAGGAGCCATTGTGGTTCAGTGGTGAAGCGCTCGGCTGTGAATCCAAAAGATCAGCAGTTCAAACCCACCAGGCTCTCCATGGTGGAAAGATATGGCAGTCTGCTTCCATAAAGATTTAGTCTTGGGAACCCTATAGGGCAAGTTCTACTCTGTCCTATAGGGTCACTATGAATCAGAAAACCTGTGGGGCAGTTCTACTCTTTCCTATAGGGTTAAATCCAGTAATAGGTTTGGTTTTGAAAGTATATACATATTCACTTTAGTAAAATTAGTCAGACAGTTCTCCAAAGCAGTTGCACTATTTTCATTCCCACTGGCTACGTATATATTGCTTCATATTCTCATCAGAACTTAATATTCAGTTGGTTTCATTTTAGTCATTCTGGAGGTCATGTAGAAGTATTTCATTGCTGTTTCATTTTTCTTTTTTCTTGATAATTAACTTTTCATAGGCTTATCAGCCAATTGGATATCTTCTTTAGTGAAATGCTGGTTCAAGTTTTTTGTCTATTTTTCTATTGGATTGTCTGTTGATGTGATTTCAATTATTTGAATCATTTCTTCTTTTTTTCTCTACTAACCTGGAAATGATATATTTTGGGTTTTTTGCTTTCACTAATTGTCTCAGAAATTATAATAAATATTTTGACTTTTCAAAATCTAATGTTAATTAACAACTTTATCCTCATCTCAGATAATATAAGGTTCTTAGAACACATAAACTTCACTAATCTCTCACAACTAGTAGGTTATCACAATAGTGAGTTTTTATTCTGTTTCTTAAAATCTCCAGAAATATTGATTTAGAATTGCCCACATGCCTACCCTTTTCTTTGCTCTTATTGCCATCATGAAATTCAACATTTTTGTCTGGGATAATTTCTTTTTCTTTTTTTTTTTTTCTGAAGGAAATACAACCTTTAGAATTTCCATAGGTATAAATCTACTCTTGAAAAACTTTCTCAGTTTTTGTTTGTCAGAAAAAAATGCCTTTATTTACTTTCATTTTTGAAAGATTATTTTTCTGGATGTAGACTACTAAACTTGCATTTTTTTTTCAGTACATTGGAGACACTCCCTTCTGTTCTAAATGTCTTTGTTGATTTTGAGAAGACAATCATCAATCTAAATGAAGTCCCTTTGAAGATGATCTTGGAGTCCTCCTCTGGTTGTTTTACAGTATTTCGTTTTTTTGCAGTTTCATTATGACATACCTAATTATTGCTTTCTTTTTGTCTAAATTGCTTGTGGTTGTTGTACTTCCTGGGTCTGTGAATTGATGTCTCTCATCTATAATGGAAAATTATCAGAAAATTTTGCTTCAAACATTGCTTTTTTCTAATTCTCTCATCTTTTTGGGGGAGGACTCTCTCTCTCTCTCTCTCTCTATATATATATACATACATAATATATATAATAAACATATATTAGACTTTATCACTATATTCCCTATGTTCTTCTATTGTCTCTTTTTCATATTTTTTGTCTCTCTGACCTGCACTATGGGTAATTTCTTCTACCCTGTCTTCCACTTCACTATTTCTTAATTTTAGCTATGTCTAGTCTACTATTAAACCTTTTTTGGAGGGTTTTAAATTTGTTATTGATTGTTCTTTTAGAGTTATTTGAATTTTTTCAAATCTGCTATATCACTTTTTAAAGTTTTCTATTCCCTGAAGATATCTTCAGTCTTTATATTTATTTCTTTAAAAGATCAACTTGGTTATTTTCAGAGTCTAAGTTTAGAAACTGCAATCTGTAAAATTTCTGAGGGTCTGTTTCTTGCTCATAAAATTCAGGTTTCTTAACTGCCCAATTATATGTTGTTGTGTTGTTGTTATGTGCCGTGGAGTCGGCCCCGACTCATAGCGACCTCTCCTTGGGTTTTCGAGGCAGTATCACTACGGAAGTAGGATTGCCCAACCTTCCTTCCGAGTATATATGTGGATAAATTTTTTTTTTTAATTTCTTGATCAATTTGTGTTTGAAAATAAAATATTTTGAAGTTACTTTCTTCTAGAAAGGATTGTCATTTGCATTAAGGCATGCTATAAAGCCAGGATCATAGTAAATATCCCTTGGATGTCCCAGAGGTTCAAATGTGCTGAAATTCTACATGGTCTCTTCCATTTTTCAGGTCATCCTCAATTTGAAAGAATATCCACAGCTCATTGAAGTAAGGATCCTTTAGATACCTCCACCTTTGTTCAAGACCTGGGCTGATTTTTTCTCCCTAATGCCTCATACCAAAACCAAACTCACTGCTGTTAGTTGGATCCAACTCATAGGAACCCCTCCTTGGGTTTCTGAGGCAGTATCACTACAGAAGTAGATTGCCCAACCTTCTTTCCAAGGAGTGGCTGGTGGGTTTGAACTGCCAGCTTTCTGGTTAGCAGTCATATGCCTTAGGCACTACGTCACCAGAGCTCTTTAATGCCTCATAAAAGGGTAAAATTCCACTCCCATCCTCAAATGTGGAAAAAAATGTTATTAGCTAAAAGCAGCTTCTTTGCTAAAGTAACTTTATGGGTTTTTCCTCTTCAGTATCACACTGTTGTTGTTCTTATGTGCCTTCGAGTCAGCCCTGACTCATAGCGACCCCTCCTTGGGTTTCCGAGGCAGTATCACTATGGAAGTAGATTGCCCCATCTTCCTTCTGAGCAGTATTACACTA
This sequence comes from Orycteropus afer afer, assembly GCF_000298275.1. Lineage (NCBI taxonomy): Eukaryota > Metazoa > Chordata > Mammalia > Tubulidentata > Orycteropodidae > Orycteropus > Orycteropus afer. Next base: position 1,417,590 of record NW_006922202.1, read on the forward strand.
GTCATTACCTAATGTCTTGTCATTACTTCTTTGCACTTATGAATACATGGAATGTCAGAGTGAAAGAGAGTGATAAAAAGGTGAAGAAGAAAAATAAAAGCCTAAGATATAAGAAGAAGGAAGAGTGTTGATTCAACTGACAGTCAATCAGTTCCATCTAGTTTTTCAGTGGAGCTGAGATGACAGGGTGGGCTTCAAAGCCACTCACGTCTTACACATATGAAATAAGAAAATTCAACTTCCAAGAATGAAGAAATTCACAAGTTCAACAAACCAATGTCATGTTAATACAGACACCTGGTAGACCCTCTATAACTATCTGCTGAATGAATAAAGTTGTGAACCTGAGTACACTTAGTTAGTGCTCCTTCTTCTCCAAATACCTTTTAAATGACAATAAAGATGCACAAAAGAGAATAAAACCTTAGAAGTTAAAAAAAAAAAGGAGGATGGTTGATCAGTTGAGCACAGTTTTCAATGAATTTCTGAAAAATGGAAAATGGATGATAATTTGTTGACAAATTACATTAAGGAGAGATGCAAGCTAATATACATGTAAGAGGAATCTGTATTGAGGTAGGATCAGAGCTTTTCAGTGGGAAACAGAAGCTCCTGTCATGGAACTGGCACGTACTAAACTGACTGATTCTTTAAGACTATTTCTGGGACAATCACCCAGTAGGTCCTTTTGACTCTCCTCTTTAGGTAAGAACAAAAGGAGCAAATAGAAGCCTGGAACTTACTGGTAGGAATAAAAATAGATGCATTTTTTGAAAGAAACTTAAAAACTTGCTGGAGAGACCTAAAGCTTCTACTATCAGTACCAGTTGTCACGGAGTTGACTGCAACCCACGGTGACTACAGGTGTGTCAGAGTAGAACTGTGTTCCACAGGGTTCTCAGGGGCTTATTTTTCAGAACTTGACCCCCAGACCTTTCTTCCAAGGTGCTTCTGGGTGGACTCAATCTCCAGTCCTTCAGTTAGCAGCCAAGTGTGTTAACCATTCATACCACCCAATGACTTTAAGATTTATATCTGAAGCAAGGTCCCTCACATAACTCACTCTGATTTTTTTTTTTTTTTGTGGTTCTTTAAGTTTCTCTTTTGTTCTGTACCTGAAAAAACTAAATTAAGTTAGTTAATGAATACTCCTCACTCATCTGCATATATGTTGCTATTATACACATAGCAGAAGAAACAATCCCAATCCCAACATTTATATTGGTTAACCTAGTCTTTTATTTTCAGATATAAATATCCCCAGAAACACAAAGAAAATTAGCTACCTCAGTATGAAAGACCAATATGAACAAACCAAAACACACACACATACACATAAAGACACTCTGAAAGAAAATGAGCTATATTAGGAGAAAGAAAAGAACCTAAAAAAATGAATGAAACTCTTATTAGTGTCTTCAAAACAATGCTGCCAAAAAACCAAACTTATTGCAGTCGAGTCAGTTCCAACTCATAGCAACCCTTCCTTGGGTTTATGAGGAGGTATCTTTACAGAAGTAGATTGCCCAGTCTTCCTTCTGAGGAGTGGCTGGTGGGTTTGAACCTCCAGCCTTCTGTTAGCAGTTAAATGTCTTAGGTACTATGCCACCAGAGCAATGCTATACTATGAAAAATGAACAATCAAATCACACAAAGTTTTTGGAAACAAAAAATTATTGTTAAAAATTCAAATTAATGCTACAAGGAATACTTCCTGAAGAGTAAAAATATAGAGATGGAAAACCTTAAAGAAAAGTAGTATAACAAAAAATCCAAACTCACTGTCATCGAGTTGATTCTGACTCGTATCGACCCCTCCATGGGTTTCCAAGGAGGTATCTTTACGGACATAGATTGCCCAATCTTCCTTCTGAGGAGTGGCTGGTGGGTTTGAACTGCCAGCCTTCTGGTTAGCAGTCAAATGCCTTAGGCACTGCGCCCCAGGAATTCCAATATTTGACTAACATGTGTTTCAGAAAGGTAGAATTGAAGAAACATAAGAGAAAATTATTGAAGAAAAGATATTCCTTAGAGCTGAAAAGAGATACACATTTTAAACTGAAAATATATATGAAAAATAAAGTAGGCTACATGGAAAATTAAATATATATAGACATGTCATCATGACATTTCAGATTACCAAAAGTAGAGATAAAATTCTAAAAGAAAATCCGGGTTCACCTGAAGAGAAATGAGAGTCCAACTGGTTTAGCTTTCTGGATATTAGATGATAATGAAGAAATATGTTAAAAAAAAAAAAAAAAACTTCAGAGGGAAATGATTTTGAACCTGATGTTTCACCCCTATGAGGACCTCATGTTTGCAGAGTATAATTGCATTCTGCAGTTTTCAATGCTGTGACCTTTCAAAAGCAGTTCACCAGGCCTTACTTCCAAGGCACGTATGGATGAGTTTGAACAGCACACCTTTTGACAGCCAAGCCTATTCCAGAGCTTAATCATTTGTGTTCTTGGAATCATCTCGATGGCAACTAATGACAGCAACATTTCACCCCCAGGCAAATTATTGGATAATTGTGAGGGCAAAGAAATACATTTTTAGACTTGATAGAATTCATAATGTTGATATCCCAGTCATCTTCTTTCAGGATATGATTTGAGTGTACAGTTTACCAAAACAAGGGATAAGACTAAAAAACATGAAAAGTTTATGAACATATACAAAGCACATATATGGTGCTGGTGAGTTAGCTCTGACTCATGGCAATCCCATGTCCAACAGAATGAAATGTTACCTGGTCCTGTACCATCTTCATGATCATGGGTATAGTCAAGTCAATTATTGTGGCCACTGTGTATAGGGTTACTATGGGTTGGAAAGGATTAGATGGCAGTGGGTTTTTGGTTTTGTGTATTTTGAGTGCCTCCCAACCTAAGGGGCTCATCTCCCAGAATTATATCAGACAATATTCTATTGTGATGCATACAGTTTTCAGAGCTAATTTTCAGAAGTTGACAACTACTGCTTTCACTCTAGTCTGTCTTAATCTGGAAGCTCCACTGAAACCTGTCCACTATAGGTGACCCTGCTGGAATTTGAAACACTAGTGGCATAGCTGCCAGCATCACAGCATCACACATCCATCAAAGTGCAGCAAACTGACAGGCAGATTTCCACTATATAGCACTCACTATAATGCTTTCATCATCTTTACTTCTTTAGACTATGGGATCTATCTTCTCTACACTATTTCTATAAGATTATTGTGATATTATGACACAAAAAAATTAGTTACAATTTAGTATTTCTGAAGTTTTTGTAAAGTAATTTTCAGTAAGAAGGGCAGTGGCAGATGTTATCCTCCAACAAATGTCAAACGCTCTGACTGCATGGACTATTTAATTAATACTCTGCTCTGGAAGCATAGTGCCTAAGACACTTGACTGCTAACCATAAGGCTGGTGGTTCAAACACACCAGCCACTCCTCAGAAGGAAGATTAGGCAATCTTCCATAGAGATACTGCCTCGAAAACCCAAGGAGTGGTTGCTACAAGTCAGAATGGACTCCATGGCAGTGAGTTGTTGTCCTTATGGTGATAAGAACTCCTTTTTTTTTTTTTTTTGCACATATGAAGGCAGAATGGAAATTGATCAGGAAATTTTAAGAAATTGTTACCCAAAGAACATACTGAGTTTACATCAAACAACTACTTTGGGAAAGGATAAAAGGAGGTGTTGCTGTTTTTGTTGTTATGTGCCATCGAGTCAGACCGAACTCATAGTGACCCTTCCTTGGGTTTCCGAGGCAGTATCACTACAGAAGTAGATCTTGATAAGGCAGTTTCAGAGTTAAGATTGTTTAATAGAGTAGCCCTGTGAGTTTGGAGGTTAAATATAATGTTGTTGTTGTTATGTGCCGTCAAGTTGGCCCCGACTCATAGCGACCCTTCCTTGGGTTTCCGAGGCAGTATCACTACGGAAGTAAGATTGCCCAACCTTCCTTCCGAGGAGTGGCTGGTGGGTTTGAACCGCCAGCCGTCTGGTTAGCAGGCAAGTGTCTTAGCCACTATGCTACCAGAGCTCCATTACACTTATTATTACTCATTGTATTTACTCTGCTCTCTAAATTCCAACTTGAATAGTTAAAGACAGTTAAAAATAATAAACAAATTCAGTAAGTATGGATATGTTTACTCCATTATCAACTCTGGCCATTTATCTATCTATTTAAACACTGTTCTGGTTACTTAGTACTGCTCTGACAAGAATATATACCACAAATGGGATGGCTGAACAAACAGGAGTTTATTCTCTTACAGTTTGGGAGGCTAGAAGTCTGAGTTCAAATTGCCAGACTCTAGGTGGTCTGGTAGACTGCTCACCAGAAGGCTGGCGGTTCAAACCCACCAGCCACTCCTCGGAAGGAAAGTTGGGCAATCCTACTTCCGTAGTGATACTGCTTCGGAAACTCAAGGAGGGGTCGCTATGAGTCGGGGCCGACTCGACGGCAAAACAACAACAACAACAACAAAGCAGCTGTGTGAAAGCTCCTTGACCTTGGGCTTCAGCTCTGCCTCTTGCTCCCGGCCCACTGAAGCTAGAGGCATCTCTTTCCTCAGACAGCTACTGGCTGCTGAGGCTAACAAGTCCAAGGTCGACAAATAAAATGGCACAGTCCTGATGTTCCCAATCCCCACTTGTTGTTGTTATGTGCCATGGAGTTGGACCTGACTCATAGCAACCCCTCCTTGGGTTTCCGAGGAAGTATCACTACGGAAGTAGATTGCCCAAACTTCCTTCTGTCAATCCACAGGGCAGGCCATTAATTCAAGTCCATCATAAGTCTCAAGGTCGGCAGAGCACAGCAGGCTGCTGAACAACAACCCAGCTACATGCAGGGTCCAAGCATACCATAAGCTAGAGATCATTCCCAAAGCTGTTTCTTACATTCGGGAAGCAGCCCACATACCCAAAGGCAGCCGCTCAGCTGCTCACAGCAGATTCCACCATGGAGTGATTACCAGTCTCCTCATGGGGAATACTACATCCAGCTGCTCAGCCACTCAATCAGGACAAGCCAAGTTGACACACAAACTTAACCACCACAAACACCTAAGTCCACTTTCTATTATTATCTCTTAAAGACAAGTCTTTGCATTTAACAGGCACCTAAACTGTCTCAGGTTGGGGAAAAAAAAAAAGAAAAAAGAAAAACAGTACCAGGACAACCCAACGCAACCACGACCGTGGAGTTGCATCTGACTCATAGCGACCTCTCCTTGGGTTTCTGAGGCAGTATCACTATGAAAATAGATTGCCCAACCTGCCTTCTGAGGAGTGCCTAGTGGGTTTGAACCACTAGCCCTCTGGTTAGCAGTCAAATGCCTTAGGTACTATGCCACCACGTGGAAACAATTAGTCCAAAGGATTAGTGGGCCATGGGAACTTCAGCCTACATGATCCTGAGACCAGAAGAACTAGATGTTGCCCAACTACCTATGCCAACTGCTTAGAAAAAGATCAAAATTGGAGGTCCTGGATAGAAAGAGAAAAAATGTGGAACAAAACTGAAAATAATAAAGAAGACCAGGCTTACTGCTCTGACACAATCCCCAAGATTGTGGCCTCTAGTCACTGTAAAGATCTGGAATTGGACTTGCTCCTGTGGCTTAACTCTCAGCCAAACAATAAACAGGGCTACAAGATGAACAATTATACCAGGGAGGTGTACTCCTTAGAACAATCAACCATGAGAGATCAGAAGAGCAGCATTTGCATAGGGAGAAAATTCAGAAGGCAGGAACACATAAAGGAAGGACACAGGGAGAAAGTAACCACCAGGAAAAAGTGGGAAGGGAGTTGTTACATTATGGGGATTGAAATCAATGTCACAAAACAAAACGTGGCTGAACTATTGAATGAAAAACAAATTTGCTCTATAAACTTGCACCCAAATCACAATAAAAGTTAAAAAAAATACAGTAATAATGAAGATATGTGGTTTAACTTCAAGTGACAAATTATTGCCTTCATTTTATTTATCTTAATTTTATTATAAGATTACAACAAAAATGTATTTAACAAAAGGGCAACCCCTCCTTGGGTTTCCGAGGCAGTATCTCTACAGAAGTAGATGGCCCAATCTTCCTTCCAAGGGAGGTGTGGCTGGTGGATTTGAACCGCCAGCCTTCTGGTTATAAGGCAAATGTCTTAGGCACTATGTCACCAGAGCTCCCATGGTAATAATATTGTTTATGGGCTTATTTCTCATTTATTTCTTTATTAAACACCAATAATTTCAGACATTTTGCTAAATTCTAGGATTGTGCCACTTTTACCTTTTTTTTCCCCAAAAAAAAACTCAAAACACTGCTCAATCTAGAGATACCCACGGCCATCAAGTCAGATCCAACTCACAATGACCCCTCCTCGGGTTTCAGAGGCAGTATCAGTACAGAACTAGATTGCCCAACCTTCCTTCTGAGGTGTAGCTGGTGGGTTTGAAGCGCCAGCCTTTTAGTTAGCTGTCAAATGCCTTAGGCACTATGACACCTGAGCTCCCTCTGTAGAGATACTGCCTTGGAAATCTAAGGAGGGGTTGCTAAGAATCGGGACCAATTCCTTGGCAATGAGTATACATACATACATACATACATATACATATATATGTTGTTGTTGTTATGTGCCGTCGAGTCAGCCCCGACTCATAGCGACCCTTCCTTGGGTTTCCGAGGCAGTATCACTACGGAAGTAAGATTGCCCAACCTTCCTTCCGAGGAGTGGCTGGTGGGTTTGAACCGCCAGCCGTCTGGTTAGCAGGCAAGTGTCTTAGCCACTATGCTACCAGAGCTCCCATACATCTATCTATCTATCTATCTATATATATTTAACACTAATCTCTATCTATATATTTATATTTAACACTAATCTCACCTATAAGATAGGTAGGAGTACCAAACTAAGCCAAACCCATTGCCCTCAAGTCATATCTGACTCATGGCGACCCCTTCTTAGGTTTCCCAGGTGGTATCACAACAGAAGTAGATTGCCCAACCTTCCTTCTGAAGAGTGGCTGGTGGGTTTGAACCACCAGCCCTCTGGTTAGCAGTCAAATGCCTTAGGCACTAATTCATCATGCCCCTTTAACAACCCTCTACATTTTTTACTCAGTATGCTAAGAATGCAAGTGTCTTATTAGTCTTTACCTAGGACATTGCTCAGGATTTTGTTTGCAGTGAGCAACCTGGAGGAATGAGTCAGTGTGTCCACCAGAACAAAAGCAAGTTTGCTTTGTTGTTGTTGGTTGCTGTCTATTTGATTCCTACTCATGGCACCTCCATACGTGCCGAGTAGAACTGCTCTACTGGGCTTTCATAAGCAGATCATCAGGCCTATCTTCCATAGTACCTGTGGGTAGGTTCTAATCATCAGCATTTTGGCTAATAGTCAAGTACTTAACCTTTTGTGTGTCCCAGGGACTCCAGGAAAGTTTGCTTACTGCTTACTTTAAAAGTGATGAATTCCCTAATCTGAGTGTTCCTCAATTACAGTGCAAACTCACTGCATGTAAAGCACCCACCAGGCTTGGGTGGTAGGAGGAACTTTTGTTGTTTATTCTGCTATGAGTAGTATAGTTCTCTACCTCTGACCTACACGTCTTGTGAAACAGTAATATTAAAACTAAAAAAAGGTCTAACTTATTACCGTTGAGTCGATTTGACTCATTGTAACCTTTCTTTGGGTTTCTGAGGCAGTATCTCTACAGAAGTAGATTGCCCAGTCTTTCTTCCAAGAGAGGTGTGGCTGACGGGTTTGAAACATCAGCCTTCTGGTTAGCAGTCAAATGCCTTAGGCACTATGCCACCTGAGCTCCCTTGCTAACATATTAGCTTGTAAAAAACCAAACCACTGCTACTAAGTCAATTCCAACTCATAGCTACTCTGTAGGACAGAGAAGGGTTTCCAAGACTGTAAATCTTTATGAAAGCAGACTTGCAATTCTTTTTCCTATGGACCAGCTGGTGGGTTTGAACCTCAGACCTTTTGGTTAACAGACTAGTGTTGAACTACTGCACTCCTACAGCTTTTATTAACTTTGTTGTTGTTGTTAGGTGCCGTTGACTCGGACCCGACTCATAGCTACCCCTCCCTGGGTTTCCAAGGCAGTATCACTACAGAAGTAGATTGCCCAACCTTCCTTATGTAGTGGCTGGTGGGTTTGAACTACCAGCCTTCTGGTTCACAGTCAAGTGCCTTAGGCACTAAGCTACCAGAGCTCCTTTTATTAGCTTATAAGAAAGATAAAATTAAATCCCAGACTCTGGTAGTGGGTTGAAAACACAACTATTTCACCAATCATTTTCCAGGTACTCAAGCCACAGATGCCATTGCTTTGATGACACAATTATAAATGTGCCATTAAGGAAAGGACCATGAAATTGTAATGATTTATTTAGTGACTTATATCATAGGTACTAAAGTAAAAACTCATTTATCATCTCATTTATTCTTCATATCAAGCAAACAAGTAGTTTCTTTTATTAGCCTAAAACAGTTACACAATCACTATACTCAGATCTAGTACCTGTTTACCCACTGCCATTGAGTTGATTACAAAACATAGCAACTCTGTAGGACAATGTAGACTTGCTTGATAGGATATCCAAGGCTTTAAATATCTATGGAAGCAAAGTGCCTCATCTTTTTCCTGTGGAGCAGCTGGTGGGTTTGAACCACTGATCATTTTGTTAGCAGTCAAATGTCTTAACCACTATGCCACTGTAGTAACTTAATACCTGATTTGGTGGACATAAAAAGATTTTAGGAAATATACAAGTCTTAGGCTGGGTTATCTAAAGAAGCAAAACCAGTGAAGCTTTGTACATGTGTGGGTGCATGTATATATATATATGCATGTATATATATATATATATATGCATGTATATATATATATATATGCATGTATACACACACACACACACACACACACACACAGAGAAATATACCTCAAGGAATAGCTCATGCAGTTGTAGAGGTTGGCAGGGGCTGATGAACCTAAGGTTGGCAGGCAATACAGCAGGCTGCTAGCTTTGGAGGCTGAACAAATCCAAGATCAGCAGATAAAATGGCAGATTGTTGGTTCACAGGCTGTGAAGGCAACTATCCCAAGATGGGAAGGCAATACAGCAGGCCACTGGTTCAAGTCTGGGTGATGAAGTGCCAGATGCAGGATCCCAACACAATTTTGCTTGTTGAAAGTAAAGATTACTTGAAGTACTTACTCATGAAGATCAAAGTCTTCAGTACGGACTACACCTCAACATAAAGAAAATAAATATCTTTACAACTGGACCAACAAGCAACATCTTGATAAATGGAGAAAAGATTGAAGTTGTCAAAGATTTTATTTTATTTGGATCCACAACCAACACACATGAAAGAAGCAATCAAGAAATCAGATGTTGTATTGCACTTGGCAAATCTGCTGCCCATTGTGGAATTACTGAATAGGGTTTCCAAGACCTCTTTAAAAGTGTTGAACAGCAAAGATGTCACTTTGAAGACTAAGGTATGCCTGACTCAAGCCATGGTATTTTCCAATCACCTCATAAGCACGTGAAAGCTGGACATTGAATAAGAAAGACTAAAGAAGAGTTGATTGATGCCTTTTAGTTGTGTTTGTGAAGAACACTGAAAATATCATGGATTACTAGAAGAAGAAGAACTCTCTCCTGGAAGAAATGCAGCTGGAATATTCCTTAGAAGTGAGAATGGCCAAACTTTGTCTCATCTACTTTGGTTATGTTATCAGAAGGGACCAGTCCCTAGAGAAGGATAAGATGCTTGGGAAAGTAGAAGGTCAGCAAAAAGAGGAAGACCCTTCAATAAGATGGAGTGACACAGTAGCTGCAACAATGGGCTCAGGCATAGCAAGGATTGTGAGGATGACACAGGAGTGAGTGGTGTTTCGTTCTGTAGTACAGTGTCACTATAATCTTATAAATAAGCATTCTTACCAGGTTTAGAAGCATATTTCAAAGTACTGTACTAGGAATATAGAAAGTTTTAAGCAAAATTTCCAGGAAAGAAAACTCAGGTTTACATGTATTTTTTAAAAATTTCTTTAAATAAATAAAAAAGCAAACATCTGAACCACCCTGATGATTACAATTTAAGAGTATTACATATATTCTTCCTGAATGAACAATAATATATATGTGTATATATATATGAATATTTGTCTGCATATATGTATATACCTATATATATGTCTATATATATGTTTATATATATGACATTTGAATCTTAGAGAATGTTTTGCTCTGCTCACTATTTAAAAGTATGCAATGACCAAAGAGAAGCTCTCTTCTATTTTCAAATCCTATTGTTGGTTTCCAATAATTCCTTATCACTAACTATTTAGAATCAGTTTTATTTCTTTGTGATATGCCCTTAGTTCTTGATTGCTTCCCATGTTAACTTCTTAAGAAACCTAGGAGGATTTTAAAGAACATTGTGGGCATTACAAAATCCAGTGAACAGGAAGAGGCAGGGGGCATAACTTAACACTTTTTCTAGGAAAATAAAGCATAAAAAGCTCACAATATGCTTTAGAGTAATTGACTAGTGCTTAATAATGATAATATTACAATAAACCAATATCAGCTTTTAAATAATTAAATTTGTAAATGTGCTGTGTTACTTGCTGTCATAATCTCAACTATCTAAAAGTCTTCAGCACTATTTCAGCACAAAAGAGAGCATATCTAGAAGGGGGTGAATGAGATTACCTTTTCTCCATAAAGGCTTATATTTTATGAAAAACGTAAATCAAATAAAAATTAAAAGAAAATTACAATCAATTCATATTACAACTTCATCAGGTTTTTATATAAACTCATATTCTCATATAAAATTTAACATATTAGAACCTAGTACTGGCGTGGCATTCATCATCACAAAGGATGTTTCAAGATCTGTCCTGAAGTACAATGCTGTCAGTGATAGGATAATATCCATACGCCTACAAGGAAGA
>NW_006922202.1:1451508-1467029 GCF_000298275.1 Orycteropus afer afer
CTCCCACTCAATCAGACACAAATTACAATCGAATAACTTTCAAAAAACTTGTCAGTCTTGCAGGTCCTGAGTGTCCTTGGGATTGCTGGAAAGCAGAACATGTTCTTAAGCCCCAGGAATCTGCAAGAGCGCTGTCTCTTTAAATATCCAAAATAGTCAAGCCAGTTTTTAAACCTTCAAAATGGTGGTGCCCTCTGGATTGGCAAAAGTCCACAGCTCAGCCCACCTTTCTTTTCACCTTCTCCGTTTGTTCCCCGGCCACCATGCACAATCCTCCGTGCAGTTCCTGGCTAGCAGGGTGATTTTTAGTTTAATTCTTAAGTCCTACCACCACTTGGGAATCTCCAAGCTGTCTGGATCGCTCACGACCACTGGCACACCGCACGTCCATATGTCTCCTTTTTTGGTATTTTCATGCAAATTCTTCTGCTAGTTGGGTTTTAGTCTACTTGTATATCCTTCCCTTCAAGGCTCAGGAGTCCAGGATTATCTTCTGTGTCTGTGTTAATTGGTTTCCCTTTTCTTTGTTGAAGAGGGTCTGTGCAGTCTTTCTGCCTAGTCCGCCATCTTGCTGGAACTCCCTCTTTCTTCTTTTTTGATTTGTGCATAAATTGCTATAAATTGATCTCTGATCACTCTTTTTGCTGTGTACCAAAGATTTTGGTATCTTGTGTTTTCATTCTCATTAGATTCAAGGAGTTTTTTATTTCTTCTATTATCTAGTCATTTTCAAGGAGAGTGTTGTTGAGTTTCCATGTGTCAGCTCTTTTTCTATTGATCTTCCTATTGTTGATTTCTGATTTTATATTGTGATCTGAGAAGATGCTTTCCAGTATTTCAGTGTTTTTAAATTTATTAAGGCTTGCTTTGTGGCCTAATATATGGTCTATCCTGGAGAATGTTCCATGTGCACTGGAAAAAATAAAGGTATATTGGGCTGTTGTTGGGTGAAGTGCTCTGTAGATGTTTATAAGGTCAAGTTGGTGAATTGTATTGTTTAGTTCTTCTGTGTCTTTGTTGAGTTTCTTTCCAGTTGTTCTATCTTTCATAAAAAGTGGTGTATTAAAGTCTCCTACTATGACTGTGGAGTCATCTATTAGTCTGTTCAGTTCTGTTAAGTGTGATTTATGTTTCTTAGGGCTCTTTCATTGGATGCATAGATATTTATTATGGCTATGTCCTCTTGTTCAATTGATCCTTTAATTATTATATAACGTCCTTCCTTGTCTCTTATAGTTGTTTTTGTCTAAAAGTCAGTTTTATCAGAAATTAATATTGCCACTCCTACTCTTTTTTGATTACCATGTGCTTGATATATCTTTTCCCAACCTCTGATTTTTAGTCTATTTTTGTCTTTGTCTCTAAGGTACGTCTCTTGTAGACAGCATACTGATGGGTTATGTTTTCTAATCCAATCTGGAAGTCTCCATCTCTTGAGTGATGCATTTAATCCATTGACATTCAGTGTAATTATTGACAAGTATGAATTTGTTGCTGTTATTTTGTTATGTATTTTTTGTGGTATTGCTGATTTCTTTGTTCCATATAATTTTCTGTACTGAACTCATTTTCTTTTTTTTATGAATCATGCCCTCATTCCTTCATTGCTATTGTTTTAGTATTTGCTAAGTATTTGTGCTTGTGCTCTTTTTTATTTTGATATGAAGGTTTATTATTTTTCTTTGAGTTTACCCTGTGGTTTATAACTTTCTTCTCAAGTTTAGAACAATCTGTTCTATCTTGCAATTGCCTTTACTTCTTCATCGTTTAGAAGTTCTGTAACTAAACTATTTTTTCCCCTCTTTTTGATTTGTAGTTGTCCTCATTTACCTATTTTTGTCTCTGGTTCCCTGTTTACAATCTTGTAAGCTTATTTTACTTTGGATACATCCATTGTGTTGGTTTCTGGGTTATGTCATCATGTGTGTTAATGGTTGGTTGTTGTTTGCTGTTGTTGGTTCTCTGTCTAAAGGACTCCCTTTAGCATCTCTTGTACGGTTGGTCTGGTTTTAACAAATTCCCTTAATTTATGCTTATATGGAAATGTCCTAATTTTACCATCATATTTGAGAGACAGTTTTGCTGAGTATATCATTCTTTGTTGGAAATTTTTTTTCTTTCAGGGTTTTGTATATCTTATCCCATTGCCTTCTCATCTGCATGGCTTCTGCCAAGAAATCAGATCTTACTCTTATTGGTTTATAGGTAACTTTTTGTTTTTCACATGCTGTTTTCAGGATTCTTTCTTTGTCTTTGGTTTTGGTGAGTTTGATGATGATATGTCTTGGTGATTTTCCTTTGGGGTCTATCCTGTTTAGGGTTCAATGGACTTCTTGAATGGATATATTCTCATTTTCATCATATTAGGGAGATTCTCTTCCAACAAATCTTCAACAGTTTTCTCTGTAGTTTTATTTGTCTCTTCTTGTTCTGGAATTTTGAGTACATGTCGGGTATTCCTCTTGATGGTAACCTACATGAATCTTAGGTTTCTTCATTTTATTTTGGTCTTTTTTCTGAATGGTCTACTACCAAAGTTTTATGGTGTTATTTGTCTTCAATCTCACTAATTCTGTCTTCCATTGATTCAATTCTACTCCTTTGACCACTCAACATGTTATCTAATTCTGAAATTTTGGTTTAATTCTTGTGGACTTCTATTTGTAGATTTTGTATCTTTTCTCATTTTTCATTTATTTTGTCATTTGGTTCTTGTGTTGTCTTCCAAAATTACTCTAGGGTTTTGTCTGTGTTTTCCTTAATTTTCTCAGTGTTTTCTTTGATCTGTCTCTCCATTCATTGAAGGTACTTAAATACAATTCTTCTGAATTATTTATTGGGAAGTTCAATGCTGCTTCTTCCTCAAGGATGAGTTCTGGGTCTATATCCTGGTCCCTTGTTTCCACTGCTTTATCTTTCTACTTTATGTGGACTGTGATGGTCTGTTGTCTCTGAGACCTTGTGATGTTGTTGATATTTCATTGATGATTGTATGTTGGAGTGATTGGCTTGAGATATTTATTTTCTTTTGATATATCTGAGTAAGCAGGATACTGTGCTCTTCTATATTCTAGTTAGCAGCACTTAAGCACTCACCACCCATCTCCTGGTGAGTGTGATCGAGAATAAGAGTGGGTGCACAGATCTCTGTTAGCTGTCTGTGAAGAGCAGTTAAGGGTGAGTCAGGCTCATATTGGCTGTTGTGTATCATTGGCCAGTAGGTACAGAAGCAAGTGGTGGCCCTCCCTCAGTAGGTGGGGTTGCCAGATGTCCAGGTATGGTTGGGTCATATGGGCATGGTTGCTGTCTCCCACTCATTTAGACAAAAACAATAATCAGAAAAACAAGCAAAGAAGTAAAAACAAGAGGACAAAGAACACACACTGCATAAGCACACAAGAACAATCAGTAAAAAAAGAAAGAGAACAAAACAAAACAAAAGGAAAAACAATAAATGACATGAAATATGTAAAGAAATACTTTTAAAAAGACAAAAGAAATATAGATATAAAAAGAAAAACAAAAAACTCACATTATCTGGGGATGGGGAATAAGAGAAAAGAGCTAGAGTAAAAGAATAATAAAGGGAAAAATGAGAAAAAAGAAAACAAAAACAAGGGATGGGAAAACCACAAGAAAGAAAAAAGATGGGAACCAGGAAAAGGGAAGAGAGAAAAAAACAAAAATTAGGACTTGAGAAGGGAAAAAGAAAGAATAATAATAATAAAAGAATAAAGGATAATTTTAAAACAAACAATCTCAGAGCTTCAAGGCAGAGCCCCCAGGCTCGGTCTGAGCACATAGACTGGGATAGAATTACTCCCAGTCCAGAAGGTGGGTGGAGGTGGGGGATAGCTGCACTTTCATTCACCAAGTGGGGATGGGGTATAAGGGGAATACCAAACCTTTCCAGTCATCAGCCTTCCATGTGTCTGTGTTGTCCTCAGTAAGTGGATCCTATTCTTAGGTCCCAGGATCTGAATAGAAACAGTGCTGCTTTAAATATCCAAAACAGATGCACTGCTTGTAAACATTCAATATGGCTGTGCTCTGTGGACAGCCTAAAGTCCACATTTCAGTTTGTCTCCTTTTTTTTTGCAGTTTCCCTTTTCGTTGTCAGCCATCCATGCAGTTGCCCATGCAGCTCTGGGTGAGCAGGGCTGATTTTTAGGTTAATTCTCAGGTCCTAACATCACTTGAAGGAGCTCTGGTGGCACAGTGCCTAAGGCATTTGACTGCTAACCAGAAGGTTGGTGGTTCAAACACACCAGCCACTCTGCAAAAGGAAGACTGGGCAAAGATTAACTTCTGTAAATATTTACTGGTTCAGAAACCTATGAGTTGGAATCAACTTGATGGCAGTGGGTTTGGTTTTGGTTTTTTAACACCACTTTGAAAATTTTGAAACTTTCAAACTGTCCATGCCATCAAGTCCACAGCTCCATTTATCTCCTTATTCTTCTACTAGTTAGTATTTAATCCACTTCTGTGTCCTTCCTTTCAAAGCTCAGGGCTCCAGGATTACCTTCTGTATCTGTGTCAATTAGTTTCTCTTTTCTTTGTTGAAGAGGGTCTATGTAGCTTGCTGCCTATTCCACCATCTTATCCTCTGCATAGGTTTTTACAGTTAACCAGCAAGCATAAAATTCCTGCTAGAAATATTATATTTATTAGGAATTTCATTTTTCCAGTGGCTTCCAAATATCCTTATATTTTCAAGTGGTGAAAATATCCTTGGCTGCTAAACAAAAAGTTTATAGTTTGAGTCTACCCAGAAGTGCCTTGAAAGAAAGGACTGTCAATCTACTTCCAAAAACTCAACCATTGAAAACCCAATGGAGCTCAATTCTGCTCTGACACACACAACCTGGCCATGAGTTGGAATTGTCTGCATGGGAACTGTGTGGGTAGTGATTATCGCCAAGAAAAAGGGACTGAAAGATGGGGGTGATTTTTAGATTGTATCTTTAATTTATTTTGAGAGAGAGAATCTGAAGCAGATATGGCCAAATGTCAACTTTTGTTCAATCTTATGGTTCATAAGTAAATGTCTTTATTTTCATATTTCTTGATGTATATGAAGTGTTTCATAATTAAAGTTAAAAACAAAAAGGAAGATAACTAAAGAAAGTCCAAATTATATTTATTATTTCACTATAAAGCCTTTATTCCTAAAAATGTGAGAATATTTGGAAGGCACTGAAAAATTGAAATTTCTAATAAGTTTAATATTTTGAGCAATAAATTTATGCTTGCTTATTAACCATAAAAATCTATGTGTAGATTGTTGTTTGCTATTGTATATGTGCCATAAAATAGGAATGCCAGATACATAGGCCATAAAATGATTTCTATGGATTTTAGGGATTGCTGCTCTATCAAAATAAAACCTATTAGTTTGTTATTATTAAATAGAGTTAGAGAGGGGTTTGTTGGGAGTTTGTAGTCACTTTACTCTGGGCAAGGCTATTTCTGGTACTATGTGGAGCCCGAGACAAAACATATTGTCTTATTTATCTTATTCATTCATATTTATTCAAATATTTATTAAAATAAAGATGAAATCTGGCTTATACAGGGTCAAGGATAATCTAGATGCAGAAAAAATAAAAATAAGTATGCATTAAGAAATACACATTAAGAAGTGCCATGTGGCCAATTGCATTTTCCAAAGATAAGCGTAACAATACCTGTCACCACCTGCTCTTCTTACAATATAACATTTTCTCTTCTCCCATTAAGATATGATATCTAGGTATGGCTTCTCTTTTCCAGCCTGAGCAGGCCTTTGAGACTGCCTTGACCAAAAATGTTTGCCAGAAAGGACATTGTGTGACTTCCAAGTCTAAATCATAAAAATGCCATGTAAATTCACCTGAATCGCTGACACATTCACTCTGGGGGGCACCAGCTACATATAAGCCAGCTAAATGCTCTGAGGCTGCCATGTTGTGAGAAGCCTAAGCTATCCTTCATGAAGAAACTCAGAGACTACTTAGAGAGGGACAATAATGATTGAGTGATGCCTGCCCTTCCCCCAGCTATTCCATCTTTCAAGTGTTCAGCTCCAGCCATTGTCTGACTGCAATTGCATTAGAGATTTGAGCCATAACCACCTAGCAAAGACTTTCCTGAATTCCTGACCCACAGAAACCATGAAATATAAGAAAATGATTGTTTTAAGCCACTAAGTGTTGGAGTGATTTTTATGTGCTACAATGCATAAGGGAAACATGTACAAAAGAGGATGGGTCCACTTGACAGCCTCCAGAAATACAAATTTTATTAGTATCAGTTGGAAGATTCTACTTGTCTCCACGTGCACAGTCCACTTGTCTAGTCCATTGCACTGCAATGCACATAAAAGATGAATAATTAATGTTTGTTGAATAGGCCTGCAGCATTGATGGTGCTCATTCCACCATGAAAATACTGGGTTTGGGGAAAGTGAGCAATAGTCACACTTTTGTACTGTAGTTACTGTTATTCCCACAGTAAGAAATATATCTGTTTTGCAAAGTTGTCCAACTAACCTTTTCCCTTAGAATTTTTCTTAAAAATTTAACCAACTTCACTTTTTCAGTGATGACATTTTCTTTTAGGTATGAAAGGAATGGTGTTGTCTTCAGAATACTGGGCTACCTCTCTAATTGTTTAAAAAACAAACAAACAAAAAACGAAACTCACTGCTGAGTCATTTCCGATTCACAGCAACCCCTCCTTGGGTTTCCGAGGCTATATCTCTATGGAAGTAGATTGCCCAGTCTTCCTTCCAAGAAGTGGCTGGTGGGTTTGAACTACCAGGCTTCTGGTTACCTGTCAAATGCTTTAGGCACTACACCACCAGAGCTCCCTGAATAATTGAAGAATAAGTGTGTTTGGTTTTAAGATATTGCATATTTTATGGTCCTAGGAATCCTTCAAGTGATCTTCACATTCAGCAAGCAATGTTGTGTCATCTGAATATTGCAGGTTGTTATTGAGTCTTCCTCCAATCCTGATGCCATGTTCTACTTCATGTAGTCCGTCTTCTTAGATTGAATAAGTATGGGAAAAGGATACAATCCTGATGCACTCCCTTCCTGATTTTAAACTGTGCAGTATCCCTTTGTTCTATTAGAATGGCAGCCTTCTGGTCTACGCACAGGTTCCTCATGAGCACAATTAAGCGTTCTGGAATTCCCATTCTTTTCAACATTATCCATAATTTGTTGTGATCTATACAGTCAAATGCTTTTGCATAGTCTACAAAACACAGGTAAACATCTTTCTGGTATTCTTTGCTTTCAGCTAAGATCCATCTGACATCAGCAATGACATCCCTCATCCCACGTCCTCTTCTGAATCCAGCTTGCATTTCTGGAAGTTCCCTGTCAATATATTGCCGCAACTGTTTTTGAATTACCTTTAGCTCTGGTGGTGTAGTGCCTAAGGCATTAGACTACAAACCAGAAGGCTGGACATTCAAAGCCACCAGCCACTCCTTGGAAGGAAGATTGAGCAATCTATTTCTGCAGAGATATTGCCTTGGAAACCCAAGGAAGGGTGGCTATGAGTTGAGATATTAATGATATTGTTTGATAATTTCTACAATCTGTTGAATCACCTTTCTTTGGAATAGGTACAAATATGGATTTCTACCTGTCAGTTGGCCAGGTAGTTATCTTCCAAATTTCTTGGCATGCAAGAACAAGTATCTTCAGCATCCATTTGTTGAAACATCTCAATGGGTATTCCATCAATTCCTGGAGCCTTGTTTTCACTAATTCCTTCAGTGCAGCTTTGAATTCTTCCTTCACTATCCTTGGTTCTTGATCATATGCCACCCCCTGAAATGGCTGAACACCAATCAATTCTTTTTGGTACAGTGATTGCATATTCTTCCCATCCTCTTGATATTTCCTGCATCATTCAACATTTTGCCCATAGAATCTTTCAATATTGCAATTCGAGGCTTGAATTTTTCTTCAGTTCTTTCAGCCTGAGAAATGCCTAGTGTGTTCCTCCCTTTTGGCTTTCTAATTCCAGGTCTTTGCACATTTCATTATAATAATTGATTTTGTCTTCTCAAGCTGCTCTTTGAAATCTTCTGTTTAGCTTTTTTATCTTGTCATTTCTTCCATTTGCTTTAGCTACTCTCCGTTCAAGAGCAAGTTTCAGAGTCTCTTCTGATATCTATTTTGGTCTTTTCTTCCTCTCTTGTCTTTTTAATGACTTTTTACTTTCTTCATATATGATGTTCTTGATATCATCCTACAACCATCTGGTTTTTGGTCATTGGTGTTTAGTGTTTCAAATCTGTTCTTCAGAAGGTTTCTAAATTCTGGTGAGATATAATTGAGGTCATATTTTGGTTCTTGTGGACTTGTTTTCATTTTCTTCAGCTTCAGCTTGAACTTGCACATGTATAATTGATGGTCTATTGCACAGTCAGCTCCTGGTCTTGTTTTGGCTGAAGATACAGAGCTTCTCCATCTCCTCTTTGCACAAATATAGTCAATCTGATTTTTGTGTATTCCATCTGGCAAGGACCACATGTATAACTGCCATTTAAGTTGTAGAAAAAAGGTATTTGCAATGAATAAGTCATTGGTCTTGCAAAATTCTATCATGTGATCTCTGGCATCATGCCTATCACCAAAGCCATATTTTCCAGCTACCGGTGATTTGTCTTTGTTTCCAACTTTCACATTCCAATCACCAGTAATAATCAGTACATCTTGTTTGCATGTTTGGTCAATTTTAGACTGCAGAAGTTGGTAAAAATCTTCGATTTCCTCACTGCAGTTTTGGTAGTTGGTGCATACATTTAATAATAGTAGTATTAACTGGTCTATCCATAGGTGTATGGATATTATTCTATCACTGACAGCATTGTACTTCAGGGTAGATCTTGAAACATTCTTTGTGATGATGAATGACATGCCCTTCCTCTTGAATTTGTCATTCCTGGCATAGTAGATCATACGGTTGTCTGATTCAAAATGGCCAAAGCCAGTTCATTTCAGCTCACTAATGCCTAGGATATAGATCTTTATGCATTCCATTTCATTTTTGACAACTTCCAATTTTCCTACATTTCACACTTTGTACATTCTATGTTCTAATAATTAATGGATCTTTGCAGCTGTTTCTTCCCATTTTGAATTATGCCGCATCAGCAAATGGAGGTCCTGAAAGCTTTACTCCATCCACGTTATTAATGTTGTCTCTACTTTGAGGAGGCAGCTCTTCCTCAGCCATATTTTGAGTGCCTTCTGACCTGAGGGGTTCATCTTCCCACACTATATCAGACAATGCTTCAGGGTATTCATAAAGTTTTCCAGTATTCCATCAGACAGTGTTTCACTGTCATTCATAAGGTTTTCACTGGTCAGTTCTCGGAGAAATGAGAGCCACTTCCTTCTTCCCTGTCTTAGTCAACCAGCCCATACCCTTCTGGAAACTCTCTTTCAGCTGATTGGCTGCTCATATCACATCTCATCATGGAAGGGATTATGTTATATCATATCTCATCATGGGCAATGACTGCATCATACCTCCTTAAGCCCCTTAGAGTCATGGTCCAGCCAAATTGACACACAACCTTAACTATCGCAATTGCCTTTCTTAGTTTATGTCTCTCGTTGTTAGGGGCCTGTGAGTGGGCCTCATACAACAAAACAAACAATGAACGGCCCTGCACCATCCCAAGATCAGTAGTGGGTCAGATCTTTGTGATCCACAGGGTCTTCACTGGCTGATTTTTGGAAGTAAATCATCAGGCTTTTCTTCTTAGTTTGTCTTAATCTAGACTGTAAATTCCATGAGAGTGGTGATAAGTTTTTGCTTTTGTTGTTGTTGTCATTGTTTTTATGAAATACTATAACCTATAGCATTAACAGCAGCAAGAAGTTAAAGAATTTTTTAAATGAATACTTTATTTCTCTAGCAATCCTCGTTGTTCTGTACATTCATCCAGAAGAAAAAAACGCTTTGTACAGCAGCACCTTCACTCCGTAGCATTGAGAAAGATACAAACAACCAAGTAGGTAGCTTACTTATCTCAGGGGAGAGTAAACAGAAATAAGAATTGACCACTACATAGGGGTGGGAATGTTGGGGGTGGGTAGGGGAGTGTATGTAGGTAACAGGGCAAAAACAGCAATAGGGCTCCCAAGATGCTTTTATGCATAGAGGCATTTGACATCAAGGTACCCCACTGCTGATGAGATTCTAACACAAAGAGATGCTACAGGACAAAGTAGAACTGCCCATACTGTTTCCAATCTTTATGGAAGTAGACTGCATGGCACATCTTTCTCCTGCTGGTTGGTTCCAACTACCAACCTTTCGGTTAGCACCTGAGTGCTTAACTGTTACACTATCAGGACTCCTTTGACATCACAAGAGACACTCACTTATCACTGAGGACCAGAGGAACAAATCCAGGTCCTGGTGGGGAACAACTGAGATCAAATACCCTTAGAAAGAAAGCATGTGCCAGAGAGGTGGCCAAAACTACAGTAAAACCTGTGATAGCTGGAACCTGTGGAAGGCAGAGAGAAACCTGTCAGAGAAGGAAAACTAAAATATTTTCCACTAAAAGAGAGCAATAAAAAAGTGGTAAAACTGAGCCCTGTCAAAGGCAGGAAAGAGGTGAGACCCAGAAAAACTACACAGTCCCCTGAAGTTCCAGCTCTCACAGATTTCACTGTAATTCAGAAACTGTGACCCAGGCAGAAAGTTCACACTAGCAGACAAGTATCTAAGAGGATTTGGTATTAAGTCATAGAAATTAAAACTGGAAATGTATAAACATAGTAATTGGCCTTCCTGGGCTATGGGGGAAGGATTAAGTTTGGAGATGGGGAACAAGCAACCTCATTCATTGTATGGAGAACAGATGGAAAAAATGGAAACCCAGTTGGTCCCTACAAACAGTGTAGAGGTGATATCCAGCAATAGATTTAAAATCCAAATGGGTGAAATATGTAAATGTCAAATGTGGTAAAAGGGAAAGGGGACTGCAAATAATAATTCCATTTTGAGGTGTTTTTATTCTTCAGGTTATTTCTCTCCTCATCACAAAATCCATCTTTACCTTCAAAAGTCATGATATCTTCCACATATTGGCAAAATTAGAACAGAAAATAATCAAACTAAATAATACTACAGGCAGCTTTTTTTTTTTTTTAACTTGTTTGTTTAAGGCTCTTACTATTTTAGGAGCTCTGGTAGCATAGTGCCGAAGGCATTTGACTGCTAACCAGAAGGCTGGCGGTTCAAACCCACCAGCCACTCCTCGGAACAAAGATGGGGCAATCTACTTCGGTAGTGATACTGCCTCGGAAACCCAAGGAGGGGTCTCTATGAGTTGGGTCTGACTCAAAGGCACATAACAACAACAACAACTTACTATTTTATCATTATTTGTATTCTGATTTGGATGAAAGTTTATAGAACAAATTGGTTTTCTATTCAACAACCCACACACATTCTGTTTTGTGACATTCATCACAACTGCCAAAATAAAACAGCATTCTTCCCACTTCCTCCCCACATCCACTACTTCTCCTCTCCTTCCTTCAATCCCCTTCAGCCTTCCTAGCTCTATCCCTGTCTTCTTGATCTCATATGGTTGATTGTTCTAATGAGTGCATACCCTCCTGGTATAGCCCTGTCTACCAATTGGCTGAACGTTGAGCCATGGGGATTGAGTTCAGTTCTAGGCATGAAGGGTGTCTAAGAGCTATAGACTCTGAGGTTCCACCAGTCTTCATCATACCAGTAAATCTTCTCTTTTTATGATTTTGAGTTTTGTTCCACATTTTTCTCCCAGTCTATCCATGATGTCCTATTGTGATCCCTTTCAGAGCAGTCAGCAGTGGTAGCTGGGCACCATCTAGTTCTGGTCTCAGGGTGGTGGAATTTGGGGTTCATGTAGTCCATTAGTCCTCTGGACTAATTGTTTCCTTGCATATTTGATTTTCTTCACTCTTCTTTGCTCTGGGTAGGGAGAGACCAATACTTGCACCTTAGATGGCTGCTCACAGACTTTTAAGAACCCAGTTGTTACTCACCAAAGTAGGATGCAGAACACAGTCTTTGTAAACTATGTTATGCCAATTGACTTTAGTGTGCCTGAAACTATGGTCCTGAACCTCCATGCCCAGTGACTCATTCCCTCAAGATGTTTTGTTATGACTAAGAAGGTGCCATTGAGTCAGCTCCGATTCATAGCAACCTCAGGTACAACAGAATGAAACACTGCCTGGTCCTGCGCCAGCTTCACAATCCTTGCTATACCTGAGCCCATTGCTGCAGCCACTGTGTCAATCCATCTCATTGAGGGTCTTCCCCTTTATCGTTGACCCTCCTCTTTATCAAGCATGATATCCTTCTCTAGGGAATGGTTCCTTCTGACAACATGACCAAAGTAGGTGAGACGAAGTCTTGTCATTGTCGCTTCCAAGAAGCATTCTGGCTGCACTTTTTCCAGGAAAGATTTGTTAGTTCTTTTGGCAGTCCATGGTACCTTCAGTATTCTTTGCTAACACCACAACTCAAAAGCATCAATTCTTCTTCAGTCTTCCTTATTTGTTGTCTAGCTTTCACAGGCATATGAAGTGACTGAAAATACCATGGCTTGGGTTGGCATACCTTAGTCTTCAAAGAGACATTTTTGCTCTTCAGCACTTTAAAGAGGTCTTTTGCAGAAGATTTGCCCAGTGCAATACATCCTCTAATGTCTTGACTACTGCTTACATTGGTGTTGATTGTGGAACAAAGTAATATGAAATCTTTGACAACTTCAATCTTTTCCCCATTTATGCTGCTTATTGGTCCAGTTGTGAGGATTTTTTTTTTCTTTATGTTGAGATATAATCCATACTGCAAACTGTAGTCTTGAATCTCCATCAGTAAGTGTTTCAAGTCATCTTCACTTTCAACAAGCAAGGTTCTGCTACCTGAATATTATAGGTTGTTAATGAGTCTTCCTCCAATCCTGATGCCATACTCTTCTTCATGGAGTCCAGCTTCTCGGATTATTTGCTCAGCATACAGACTGAATAAGTATGGTGAAAAGATACAACCCTGACACACTCCCTTTCTGATCATAAACCATGCAATGGTTTACTATCTCTATTGAGTAGAAGGGAGACTAAAAACATAAAGAACATCCTTATCTGGTTCCCATTCACAAGGGGAATGTTTTTAGTCTCCCTGTTTTGAGAATAATGTTGGTCATTGATTTAGTAAATATGCCCTTAATTTGTTGAGGAATTTCCCTTCTATTCCTGTTTTGCTGAGAGTGTTTATCAAGAACGAGTGTTGTATTTTGTCAAATGCCTTTTCTGCATCAATTGATATGATCATGTGTTTCTTTTCCTTGGTTTTATTTATATGGTAGATTACACTGATTGTTTTTCTAATGTTGTTTAGAGCTCTTTCATTTGGTGCATCAGGAGTTCTGATGGAGCAGTGCTGAAGGCATTTGACTGCTAAGCAGAAAAGTGGACAAAAGTGGACAGTTCAAACTCACCAGAAGCTCCACAGAAGGAAGAAGAGGTAAGCCACTTCTGTAAAGATTTACTGCCTCAGAAACCCAGTATGGGTTGCTATGAGTCAGACTTGACATGATGGCAATGAGTTTTTTTGTTTGTTTGTTTGTTTTCACTGAGTGCATAGATATTTATTATCACTATGTTATATTTTTCAATTGACACTTCACTCATTATGTGTTGTCCTTCCTTGTCTCTTTTGTTTATTTTTGCCTTAAAGTCTGTTTAAACAGAAATTAATATTGCCACTTCTGTTCTTGTTTGGTTGTCATTAGTGTGATATACTAAAAGGATATCTATCCTTTTATTTTTAACTTGTTTTTGTCTTTGTCCTGATTTAAAAAAAAAAAAAAACAAACTCTCATCAAAATAGGAATGGAAAGAAAATTCTTCAACATAATAAAGGGCATATACTGAAAAACAGCCAAAATTGTTCTTAATGGAGAGAGACTAAAAGCATTTCCCTTGTGAATGAGAACAAGACAAGGATGTTCTCTGTCACCACTTCTTTTCAACATTGCGTTGAAAGTCTTAGCCAGGGCAATAATGAAAGAAAGGAAATAAAATGCATCCAAATTGGTAAGGAAGAAGTAAAAGTATCCCTATTTGAAGATGATATGGTACTATACATAGAAAATCCCAGAGATTCGGAAAGAAAACTACTGAAACTGATTGAAACATTCAGCATAGTGGCAGGATACAAGATCAACATACAAAAACCAGTTGAATTCCTATGCATCAACAAAGGTATCTCTGAAAAGGAAATCAGGAAAATAATACCATTTGCAATAGCTAACAGAATGACAAAATACTTGGGAATAAATCTTACCAGGGACACAAAAGACCTATACAAAGAAAACTACAAAGCACTGCTACAAGAAACTATGAGAGCTACATAAATGGAAGTACATACCATGCTCATGGATAGGAAGACTGAACATTGTGAAAATGTCAATACTACCCAAAGCAATCTATACACTCAATGCAATCCCAATCTACATTCCATCAGCATTCTTTAAAGAGATGGATAAACTAATCACTAATTTTATATGGAAAAGAAAGAGACTTCAGATAAACAAAGCCATACTGAAGAAGAAGAACAAAGCAGGAGGTCTCATGCTCCCAGATCTCAATATCTACTATACAGCCATGATAGTCAAAATAGCTTGGCATTGGTACAGCAACAGAAAAATTGATCAGTGGAACAGAATTGAGAATCCAGAAATAGATCCATCCACCTATGAACAGTTGATCTTTGACAAAGGGCTGAAATCCACTAAATGAGGAAGAGTCTTTTTTTACAAATGGTACTGGCAAAACTAGATACCCATTTTCAGAAAAATGAAACAAGATCCACATCTCACACAATACCCAAAAAGTAGCTCAAGATGGATCAAGGACTTAAATGTGAAATCTAAAACTATAAAGTCCATCAAAGTAAAAATAGGGGCAAACTTAAGGGCCCTAATATATGACATAAACAGACTATCAAACATAACTAAAAATGCACAAACAGAAGACGATAAAGTAGATGACTGGGACTTTCTAACAGTTAAATTCCCAGGCACATCAAAAGACTTCTCCAAAAGAGCTAAAAAAAAGAACATACAGATTGGGAAAAAATATTCAGCAATGACATATCTGACAAAGAACTTATCTCTAAAATTGATAGAAAACTCCAACTCCTCAACATCAAAAGATGAACAATTCAATTTAAAAATGTGCAGAAAGTGTGAACAGATATTTCACCGAAGAATATACTCAGGCAGCCAACAAACATGAAAAAATGCTCTTGATCATTAGTCATTAGAGAGATGCAAGTGAAAATAACAATGAGCTATCACCTCACCCCAGCAATAAGAGTTGTGATAGTTGAAGATGTGTCAACTTGGCTGGACTCCAGTTGTGAGTGGTGGTTCCCATGATGGATCACATAACTGAGTTCTAAGTGGCCGGTCTGCCTAAGGGGAGTTTCCC
>NW_006922203.1:0-689 GCF_000298275.1 Orycteropus afer afer
AGAAATTATGTCAGAGATTGCATGATAGAATTTTGCAAGACCAATGACTTATTCACTGCAAATACCATTTTTCAACAACATAAATGGAAGCTATACATGAGGACCTGACAAGATGGCATACACAGGCATCTGATTGACTACATCTGTGGAAGGAGGAGATGGAGAAGCTCAATATCTTCAGCCAAAATGAGGAGAGGAGCTGACTGTGGAACAGACCATCAATTGCTATTACACACATTCAAATTGAAGCTGAAGATAATTAAAACAAGTCCACGAGAGCCAAAATATGACCTTGATTGTATCCTAACTGAATTTAAAGACCATCTAAAGAATAGATTTGATGCATTGAACATCAATGACTGAAAACCAGATGAACTGAGGGATGACATAAAGAACATTATCCACGAAGAAAGCCTAAGATCGTTAAAGAGACAGGAAAGGAAGAAAAGATTGAAATGGATGTCTGAAGAGACTCTGAAACTTGCCCCTGAACAAAGAGTAGCTAAAAAATGGGAAAAAAAAAAATGTCAAGATAAAAGAGCTGAACAGAAGATTTCAAAGAGCAACTCGAGAAGACAAAGTCAAATATTATAATGGAATGTGCAATGACCTGGAGGTAGAAAACCAAAAGAGAAGAACATGGTAGGCATTTCTCAAGCTGAAAGAATGGAGGAAAAAATTTAAGCCTC
>NW_006922203.1:2619-7062 GCF_000298275.1 Orycteropus afer afer
CTCGTTGACAACCTGTGATATGCAGGAGACACAATCTTTCTTGATGAATGTGAAGATGACTTAAAGCACTTATTGATGAAGGTTAAAGATTACAGCCTGTAGTATGGATTAGAAAACAAAAAACACAAACTCACTGCTATAGAGTGAATTCCAACTCATAGTGACCCTCATTGGGATTTCGAGGCTATAGATCTTTATGAAAGAGTTTGCCCTATCTTTCTCCAATGGAGAGGCTCATGGGTTTGAACCTCTGACTTTTAGCAACCAAATGCCTTAACCACTAGTATTACACCTCAACATATAGAAAATGAAAATACCCACAACCCAACCAACATGCATCATCAAGATAAATGGAGAAAAGACTGAAGTTGTCAATGATGTCATATTGGTTCTACAATCAACACAAAGGGGAGCAGCAGCCAAAAAATCAGATGAGGTATTTCACTGAGCAAATCTGCTGCAAAAGACCTCTTTGAAGTGCTGAAGAGCAATGATGTTTCTGTCAAGGTTTAGGTATGCCTGGGAGCTCTGGTAGCATAGTGCCTAAGGCACTTGACTGTTAACCAGAAGGCTGGCGGTTCAAACCCACCAGCCACTCCTTGGAAGAAAGGTTGGGCTATCTACTTCCGTAGTGATACTGCCTTGGAAACCCAAGAAGGGGTTGATATGAGTTGCATCCAACTGGAGGGCAAATAACAACAACAACAAGGTATGCTGCAGTGTAGTAATTACTTAGTGTGGCTTTTCTACCCATAAGTCATTGTAAACTCTGTGGTGAAATGAGCAACTGAGGAGCTCCTGATCGTAAATATTATCCACCTGGGTTATTTCTGTTGGGTGTGGCACAATACAATGTTCTGGGAGGTTCCCACTCTCTGTCAGGTACTTAGAGTTCTGATGCTATGATTGGCTGGTTTGGCCACTCTGCCAGGCTCAAAAGGAGGCCTCCTAGAGGCAGAACGCTCTCTGACTGCTGGTTGAGGAAGATGTGCTGCTGAAAGAGACATGCGCTCCTGAGACATGTGTTGCTGGGAAAGAGACGCAAGAGACATGCATTGCTGAGTGAGACACCGAGGGACCAGCACTGCTGGGAAAGAGACTGTGAGAGACTGTTGGCTGAGGGACGGTGGGCTGGGAGAGAGACTGAGCATTTTTCCTGAACTTGAATTGTAGCCTTGTGCTTCCCTAATAAACCTCATAATCTGTGAGTTCTGTGTGGCCACTGCAGTGAATTATTGAACCCAGGAGAGAGGTGGTGGGTGCTTTGGGAGGAACAGTTGGGGAAAGGGCTGGAGGGAGGCAGCATGTCTGGCCTTGTAGGAATAGACCTTGGGTTACTGCTGGTAATCCTGTTTTCCTTTTGTGGGATTAGAGGAGGTTAGAACATGTGGCCTCCTTGCCGTTTTTGCATATGCCTAACCCAAGCCATGGTATTTTCAATCACCTCATATGCATGTGAAAGCTGGATAGTGAATAAGGAAAACTGAAGAAAAGTTGATGCTCTTGTTGTGATGTTGGCAAAGAATACTAAAAGTACCATGGACTGCTGGAAGAACTAACAAATCTGTCCCGGAATAAGTGCAGCTGGAATGCTCCTTGGAAGTGAGAATTGCCAGATTTGTCTCCCCTACTTTAGTCATGATGTCAGAAGGGACCCATTCCCTGGAGCAGGATATTATTCTTGGTAAAGTGGAGGGTCAGCAAAAAAGTGGAACACTCTCAAACAGAGGGATTGACACAGTGGCTGCACAATGGGCTCAGGTATAGCAAGGATTGTGAAGCTGGCTCTGTACCACGCAGCATTCAGTTGCATTGCACAAAGAGTCACTATGAGTTGGAATCAACTCAATGACACCTAACAACAACAACAACCACAACAATTGACAGGACATAATAACTCTGTATAAACAATAACACCTGTGAAAGCCAGAAAACTATCAGAGAAAGATAACTCAAATATTTTACACTAATAGAAAGTAATAGAAAAGTAATAAGACGGTATCCTCTCAAAGGCAGAAAACATGTTAGACCCTGAAAAACAAGTCTGTTCTATTGGGCACTCACAGGTTTTACTGTATTTAATTTGTATTCTTCATATTATAAGGACAAATATTTTTAATTTGTTTAAAGGTTATTTGTAGTTTTCTCGTGGGAATTTCCTATTCATTCCCAATGGCCTTTTTTTCTTTTTTTTTTAACCTGTTTGATTGTGACTGATTTTTTTTTTTTTTCTCTGGCTATAGCACGTTTATCGTTTTGTCAAGCAATTTGGCATCACAATAATTCATCAATAATTCACCTTGTTCATTTTCACTGAACAAGGTCGTAAAAACACATGTTTGAGGTAGACGGAAACTACTTACAGCTGTTAAGATGAAGCTCTCCACTCCTCTCTTGATTGCAACTAATTTCTAAGAGTTCCAAATACCAGAAAGATTATCCTTTTCTCTTTTTTTTTTTTTGTCTATAACAGATATAGCCAATATTTTTTCTTTGTTTTATATCTTTCTTTTGACTTAAAGTTCTTTTTTTTTTTTTTTTTGGGCCATGTTGAAG
This sequence comes from Orycteropus afer afer, assembly GCF_000298275.1. Lineage (NCBI taxonomy): Eukaryota > Metazoa > Chordata > Mammalia > Tubulidentata > Orycteropodidae > Orycteropus > Orycteropus afer. Next base: position 5,176 of record NW_006922203.1, read on the forward strand.
AATTTTGAAAAACATGGGTGAAATTATCCATATTTTTTATCCATATTTTTTCATAGTGATTCTTAGTTTTTGGCCTTTCTTAGAAAGGTTTTCCCATTCCAAGTTTTATACGATAATTTCCCCATATTTTCTTCTATGCCTTCATGGTTTCAGTTTTTACATTAATCTTTGTTCTATTTTTAATTTGTTATATAGAATTTTTTTTTCTACAAATCACTCCTTCTCAGTTTTCCAAATAGCATATAATTTAAAAAATTTAAAAAAATAAAAAAAATAAAAGATCTTAGCTGTATTGTTTAGAATGTCACCATTATCATATTTTTGCTTTGTGTTCAAGACTGGATTTTCTAAACTGTTTCAGTGGTTCAGTGGTTTGTTTGCTTTTTTATGTACTGCTTTCACTAAGTACCCTGCTTGTTCTAAGTGAGGCTCATTGTTCTGAATAATGTCTAAATATACATATTATAAATTTATATACAATTGCAATTGTTTAAAAAACTGTTCTGTTAATTTCTAATTATGAGGGGCACTATTTTCTTTATAGGATGAGCAATTTGTCCCTCACCTTTGAAGCAGTTATAAAGTCGTGTTCTCCTTGTCACTCTGATCCTCACCATTCTGAATCTCCCAATACACTTTCTACTTTGATTAAATTTTAATAGCTTGCTCAAATTCAGACATCTTCAATGGTCAAGGCTTTGGCACAGAGAATGACAGGCTTTGCTATAATACTAGATGTGTTTTGCTGAGGTTGTCACCTAACTGTGACATTTAATGCTTGAATGACAGAGCATCAGAGTACTACTGACAAGTCAGGCATGATTTTGTGGGCTGCCATCTACTCATCACTTAAAAAAGTTAATAGAAATATCTTAAGGGAAATCAAATAAAATTTTGGTTTTTTTTGCAGCAAGTTTTAAAGAAAAAAGTTAAAAAGCATGCTACGATTCTTTTAAAAATGAGTATTATAACAATTTCTCTTTTTTTCTAATTTTGTGTCTTATTGTTTTTACTCTGAAAACTAAAAGACAGTGATTTGAAACCACTATTTGCAATAATATTGTGCAATACTATTTGCAGTAGTTTTTAATCCATTTACAATACTACTGTGATATAAAGTCGATGAATATAGGCTTTTTAATACGTAAAAGTAAGGGGATGATAACCCTATTTATCTTCACTTTTTTTACATTAACTTATAATTATTGGTGAGGTTACAATGTTCAAAGTTATGTGCTAGATAATTTAGGTCAATAAAACTTATTCAAATGTATTCCTGACCTCAAGAACTTTTATTTTATTTTATCTAGTAACAGAAGAAATGTGAATATAAAATGAAGTTAAAAGTACAATGGTGCCCAAGATAAGAGAGAAATGGGTTATAGAAATAGCAGATCTTTTATCTTTGTTATTTTTCGTCCTTTGTGGAAAAATTGTGCATCACTGTGTGTGCTCCAGAACTTTCATTTTAGTACAGGATTAGGTTTGTCTTTATATGCTAATTTATTACATCATTGTTACATCCCTCTCCTGTGAAGAATTTGGGTTCATTATTGTTGGGTCATATTTTTGTTTGCTTTCTTTTGTGTTTGACACAGTTATTGAGGTATAATTGACATAAAATGAACTGAAAATATTTAAAGTGAGCAATTTGATAAACTTTGGCATAGATATTCACTTTTACTGGAGATCTCTTCTGTGTACAGTTTTGAGTTACTATCTAGTTTTTTAATTTTTTTCCTTTCCATCTGAAGTACTCCTTTTAGTATATCTTGTACACTTGGTCTAGTGGTAATAAACATCCTGAGTTGTGATTATCTATTATCTAGGAATATTGTCGGGAGCTCTGGTAGCATAGTGGCTAAGGCACTTGACTACTAAGCAGAC